>NC_041359.1:720000-1010000 GCF_900634415.1 Cottoperca gobio
TCCCAGGGCGTGCACACACCATACCAGTTTGTAAAGTTTCCAGTCAGGACGCTTTCAATTGCTCCTCTGTATTTGATGACCATCTCCAGATTCCCAGGAACTTAAAAATGTTCACTTGCTCCACTTTAGCTCCATTAATGTCGACTGGGATGTGTGTCTTCTTTTTCTAAAATCAACCATCAGTTCCTTGGTTTTACAGACGTTGTTCTCTGAGCATCACAGCAAACCTCACAACAGAGTTCTCGTCATGACGGGGACAATTACTGTTTTTGCTTGTGTTGTTTAGTATGTTAACATACCAACAAGCTACTTTACATGTTAGCATGATAAGTGTGTTCACATGTTTAACATCAGCAGATCAACATGTACAGCAGCATGCCTACTGTTAGCTACACTACAGGCTTTCAGGTTTATGGATAACAGCTACTTTAACATCTTTCATCCCACAGAATCCAGTTTTACTACGATCACAAGACTGACTCATATCTCAAATACATCAGGTTCAAATCTCTAATATGTAAAAAATAATGCACCAACAGAAAGACACCACATACTTTATCTAGATCTCAATGAACAAACACATGTATTCATGTGGCATAAACCCCAAAGTGCACAGCCCACATGGAATTAAAACACACAATTAAAAAAATATAATAATCCATTCTGCATAAGTTGTATAAACTTGTGGAGTGTATACAATTTATGCAGAATGGATTATTATATTTTTTGTATTAGTAAAAGTCTATAAAAACGTCAGGACTTTAAATGTGTTGAGTAGCAATACTCAACACATACAAGAATATCAGTCTTTACAACTTCCTGTTACAAGGGTCACCTCCCTTGCAGTGAGCGCGGATGGACCACCCCTCTGGAGCTGTTTGCTAGGCGTGATGAATTGGCTTCATGCTTGAACCCAAAGGTTGGCAAATGAACAGTTAATTAGCGCTTGATAAATGACAGATGGACACGAGCCCTCCACCCCTATCTCGCTGAGACAAGTGTTTATGTGCTGGTAACAAGTGTCGGGGCACACTGTTATGTCTGCATTTTGTCACACCGTACGATTGCTCTCAGATGTCCCCCCCCCCCCCCCCCCACACACACACACACACACGCACACGCACATACACAACACACGTTTTCAGTCGTTGCCCCCATTCACCTCCGGTCCCCCCACAATGGCTCTCCACTCCTGTGGACACACTTATCGATCTGTCTTGAAACACACGCTGTGAGTCAGAATTAGTATTTTTACCTGGCCATGTAAGTAAAACTCAATTCTATCAAGTAAAGAAATCCTGCCAGCAGCCGATGAAAAGACATCTACGTGCCTCACGTTTTCTCTCTCCAGTAGTAAAGCTTCTGGGCATAACAATTGCATTTTTTCTGCCCGAACGTGTTCCTGCAATGAGCATAGAATGATGTAAATTGGAGGCAAGTCCTGTGCGCTTGACATCCATGATTGCAGAGGAAGACATATTTAACCTAACAATACCTTCTGTCACTGGCAATGGGCTGGAAATGGCCTTGTATTTAGAGGAGCTGTGGCAGAAGTGAATAAGTACAAAGACCTATGGAAGGAAGGAGTCCAAGAATTCATCTCCCTATGAACTTCTCCTGGTGTAAAATATATCAGGAGAAGAACAAATGTACAAAGAATGAATATGAACAAGAAGGCTTTTCTTACATGACCCTCTAAAAAATGGAAAAATAAATAATGGATATTTTGTTATTAGGTGAAAATGAGTGTCAGTTGTGTAGTATACAATCTGTTTCCTCCCCTGACACTTTCTTTACTTAGAGGCGGGATGGTAATTTCCAAATAAGAAATTACACAATAATACTGCAATCACCTTACCATATGTTCCCCTGCGATGTAAATGACATTTGATTGAGTGGTTTTGAGGGGAGAAGACAGTTTTGTGAAACATGTCCTGAACTGCTTTTGAGTCATTCATATTTCAGCAGCAGGGATGGAGGTAGAGGAAACAGCAGCAAGTATGTACATTCATTACTGCAGACTTGGCGTTCAAGGAGAAGTAATGTGTTTCAGCTCAGTGAGTGACTGCCAGAACAAAGTACATACAATACTGGAGCAGGTCATGGAGGGCTGTGGCTATTTGCTGAAACATCCAGCAGTTTTGTTTGACAAAATCATCACAGGATATGAATTCATGTGTGTTTGATGGCTCGCTTTTCAAAGATTAAGAAAACAGTTAGTGGGAAATTGTAGCAACATCTGAATTCAACTATATCTGATTCATTTCACTCTCTGTGCATAGTGTCCTTGGATCATTTCTTTTGAAAAGGCTTATCGGGGACATAGCATTCATCACCTCAGAATTAACGGCAGCGAGAAAGTGGAAAAACAGGCTTTCCAGTGAGCAGAGCCCCTGCAGACCTGGAAGGTGATCATTATCATTATTCAGAGTCCTTGACCGACATCACTCAACCTCGCTGGCACACGGATCTGCCTGGGTCCTGGGCGGAAAAGTCATCTGAGAGGGTCAGTGCTGACTTCCAGCTGCTCTGGCTGCAGACAGCTGGTTGTGCTGTAGCTCGGCATGGACGGCGTATAAGAACACAAAGTCTGTCATTACCATGTTGAGAATGGAGAGGTCGCTGCCAGACTCCACAGCCTGCCGTCCAAATGTTTGTATCCCTTTTCCAAACTGAAACGGAAACAATTTTGTTACAGTACATCTCGGCTCAAAAAGCCTCGCTTGTGTGTTCAAGTTTCTGGGTGCCATTTTGGTTGCTGAGTGCTCGGAGCCAGCATGAGTCACGTCGCTAATGTCAGGAGCATTACTCTCATGATTGCATGGTTAGTTTGACACACGGCTAATATTCAGATGGCAGGAGTTGAAATGAGCAGGCCGAGGAATATGAAATGAAAATATGCGAGTGGGAGGTCTGCTAGTAGAGAGTGTGTGTGTGTGTGTGTGTGTGTGTGTGTGTGTGTGTGTGTGTGTGTGTGTGTGTGTGTGTGTGTGTGTGTGTGTGTGTGTGTGTGTGTGAGAGAGAGTAGGGGAGGGTTCCTGACAGTGCCTCTCTCGGCTATTTCCTTCAAACAGCAATCAGGCAGAATCAAAGCAGCTGCTCTGTTCTTGAATTCTCCAATTGCCCTAATCAACTCCGTTTAGCAGCTCCTCGAGCGGCTGCACCACACTGATGAACACATACTTACACACACTGGGTGCTGTGGGCTCAGGCCACCATTCAAGAGTCCAGTCAGAAATAATAACACTTATTTTATTGGGCCTGTTGGAACACATGTTGAAAAGAATGAAGGCGTGAAAATGGTGACTGTTAAAGATTCATACTAATCATCTGTTCATTTGTGAGTGGAGCATAAAACGGAGCAGCATGTGATGATGCAGCAGGAGAGGGACCTGTTACTCTGCAGCAGCTGTTGTGTCTATTGTATATGACAATTCCACTGTAAACAACATGGCACTAATCTGCCAATTTCCATTCACTGAGATGACAACAATTCAGGTTAATCTTGTATGTTGAAAGCTACGCAGCAGTGATCCAAACGTTTGTTTGGATCACTGCTGCGTAGCTTTCAATCTAGCTTTCACGAAGTCTGGAGCAGCTTGGCCTGGCCTGGATGCACGGGTAAAGAAAACAATGCTAATTGTTCTGACTTGCCTGGAGATTCAGCTCTGAGTAAGCCTGCACATTTCATTTTGCTGCTCGCTGTGATCACCATTACATAAATCCTAACATTTAACAACACAAAGCGGAGGAAGTAAAAGCACACAGAAAGTGTTTCAATGTGGTCTGGCTGCGTAGCCTTGGCCCTGGGAGAGACTTCCTCTGTGAAGTATTTAATGTTGGAAGCTTTCTCTCTCCAAACACAGAGCACCTGGGACAACAGGGGCCGTTCCAGAGCCGGTGTTAATCAGCAGCAATGCAGACTGGCAATCAGCGGTACCCACAAGAATACAATTAATACGGTATGCTGGCTCTCTATACAGCCATGCCGCCTCACTTAGGAAAACAAAAAATTACAGCGTTATACTGCTCTAAACATTTGGGAGAAGCTGTGTGGTTCATCCAGAGAAAATCGTCTTGATTGCTAAAAGGATTTCAAAGACTTTGCATGGGAACTGGATGAAAGAGGGGGGAAAACGAGCAGCTTTAAAAGCATTCTTTGCTCCACTGCAGTCAATTATTTTCTTCTGTTTCAGTCAGACAAAACATGTCCTCTGGAATTTGTTCAGTGTCACTCGACATTGCTGGAGAGGATTTCAGGCACAGATATCACTGACTGCTTTCACATTGAGCTGCCACTGAAGATGTGGGCAGCAAGTTACAGGATAATTATTCACTTCAAACTACTTTCATAGTTCTGGATCATTTCTATAAATCATGAAAACATACTCACCAAAGTCATTCATGAGATCTAAAAACAGTGACATTCCTACAATTATTTAGATGTTGGTCTGTATTACTTGACTTAATGTCAGTCCAATATTCTCTGTTTTGGTCTCCACCAACCCCTGAGGGAAATATCTATGTCTGTAGCTGCGACCTGCTCTACTACGATCACCAGCTAGTCTCTGACTGTGTCTGTCTGCTGTTTAAGGCTGAGCAGGAAGTGTACAGTGGCTTTGAAGCTGCCTGCTGCTTCTGAAAATAAGTTGATGAGAGTGAACTGCACCATTAAAGTAACAGGTCTAAAACCACAAATGATGAGCTGAAAGAGGCTAAAACGCTCCGTAGAGCTGAGGGGAACTGCATTAAGGGATTCTCTCTGGGTTCATCACTACAAGTGAGCCTGTCACATTACACATATTAGTTAGAAAATATTAGTACAGCTAAAGAGGCCTGACTCAGCAGAGTAACAGTTGTCATGTCTTATCACTTCAGTAGGATTCTGACATATATATAACATAAATATTCCCACTGTTCATCCTAACATCATTATCGCTTGAAACCAATTTAATTGAGCATTACATTATGAAGAGAAATGACCTCAGAACCAGCTCTACTGCAGGCGCTTCTCAACACTGCAATATCCATAAGGCTGTAGACTAAGAGCCTGCTTGAAAAAAGTGCACACTGGCAGCGTTTTAGAGTGGTCAGTCTTGTCATTAAGTTAATGCTCGTCCACAGTTTGGTCTAAACACAGAACCTTTTATGGAATTATCCTAATTAGTGTGACCATTAGCCTTAATGGGGAGTAATGGCCAGTTAGATGTTATTTGGTAAAACAACACGCCAGAGGCTGGAGGTGTTTTATTACAGCTCTATATTAGGCTAATTTCTGGAAGGTAAAGAATGTTTCCAGATCGCAGGCAAAATTGGCCGGGCGCTAATTCAGTTTCCACAGCTAGCAGAGTGGGGACCACCCACCAAGAAAGATGCTTGCTGTATGCTAATAATTTCTCCCAGCTTTATGCTTGAAGGACTCGATTCATAAGCTTGACTGTAAACTCGGCAGGTCTTCTTTTCTCACACTTAAATTCAGATATGTCTTTCTAGGAGAACTTAATGGATTATTTTAAGACATTGCAGATATAACTTTATGCAGTAATTCACAGCAATGCATGATATGATTAAACTGTGCTTGTACTACTTGAGTGAAGGAAATTACAAAAAGTCTGTTTGTAACCATTGAGGGAATTGTTTTCACATCGCACCGCTCGCAATAAGACAAAGCACACAGAGAATATTTCACAAAGACTAAAATCTTAGTGACAAAATGTTTTACAGTTTAGTTTAGCAGTGGTTTGAAAAATGAAGCCTGGGAACACAATAACCTCTGGCACTGCTCACGTGGTGGGGACCACGGTCTAATGGCTGTGTGTGTACTGCTCTCCCTGTGGGAGGCTACGCAGGCTGAAACCACAAAATGTTTTTCTTATCTGCAGAGCTGCTAAAATCACAAAAAGGCAACTTGGGCAACAACAGTCACATTGTAAGACAACCTAACTGAAGCGTTGGTTCCTCCTCAAATGATTTCCAGATCGGGCAGTAATCACCATTTCCAGGGAATTCCTTCACAGCAGAGCTTCTGTAAACATAGCCAATAACGAGTTAATTGCTTTACAGGGTGAATAATAACCAGCTATCTGGAGGCAGTGAAGTCTTAAGTGTGAAATGTGGATACAATGTCACCAAATAAGGTGTCTCAGAGATTTATGACACATCCACAACTAGTTTAATTCCAGCGTCTGTGTTTGAACTTCGCTACAGGCCATTTGCTTCACACAAGCACAATCATTCTTGAGCTGACTGCGTATTGTCTGTCTTTATGAATCATGTCCAGTGAATAGGACGTATCCTCCCCTTAGATAAACCTTTCACATCAGTGATGAATGGGGATAGAATCACCTTTCAATCACACATCTTTTACTAAAATTCTTTATTGTGTTTGTCATTGAGGTCAGTGGGTAAAACAAATCATTGAACAGCCGTTGATGTTACACACATCAGGTAATACAACATGCAGACAACAGCCTCAAGTTGTTAGGGCCTCAGAGGGGTGTGAGAGTGACGGATAAAATAAGTGGTAATTGTTCTGCTAAATTGCTAAATACTGTATATGTTTAAAATCTAAATCACTGTCTTTTCTCCTTTCATAAAACATGAAGGTATTTGTGATGACTCATTCTGAAACCTGGGGACAAACCGTACGTTAGTAAAAAGAGCATTGTTGGGTCCTCAGTGGAGATGAGCAATTCTCTACAGCTCCAACGTGCTGCAGGGTCTCCATGTTCGCCATGTCACACCCACTTTTAAAAGATTAAATCCTTTACAGTTTAGTCAGTTCCCTCAAAATAACACCCGGCCCACATGTCACTCAGGAATATGTCACATTATGGGGCGACTGATGAGTACAGTAGAGTAAACTTTGATGTTTCCTAAGGACAATGTGGCTTGCAAACAGCAGTGAGTAGTGGTCAACAATAAATACAACAAGGAATAAAAAAGCAATCATACAATATATCCTACGTAATAATAATAATAATAATAATAATAATAATAATAATAATAATACATTGTGTTTGTATAAAGCTGAAAAGTTACTCAAAGGCCCTTTACATGACAAAAAGCAACAGCTGTACATATACATACATACAATATTGACATTTATCATGTATCTGTGAAGCATGACTTGCTGTTTGATATCGCACAAGGAAGCTTCACTGGCCTACCAAAAGATCTGTTCTCTTCAGCTAGTTCAGAACCTTAACCCTCGGAAAAGAGAACACATCACTCCTGATTCATCCTGCACTGGTACCCCATTTATTTTTAGAAAAGATTTAAAAGTTATTTTTCTCACATACAAAGCTCTTAATGATATTTTCCTTCTTATATTTCGGACTGTTTAACTCCTTATTAACCAAAAAGAGCCCTTCTGTCCTCTGATGCTGGTATTTGAACTGCTCCTAAAGTAGCCCACAAAACAAGTGGGTCGGCTGCTTTAAGCTGCTACTCTCCAAGACTCTGGAACACCCTGCCCAGCAACATTAGATTTAAATCACCTGAAGACATAGCTATTCAGGCAGGCATTTATTTAATATACTGTATCTTTTTCTGCTAACATTTTGACTACTTTTATTTCTCTGCCTTTTTATTGGATTGTGTTTCATTTTTTATGAACTTATTTATTCTTTGTTTATTATTTTATTTATTTATGTTGTGTGTTGTTTTTAATGTCATACTGTAAAGCACTTTGAGCTGCATTGAAAGTTATTATTATTATTATTATTATTATTATTATTATTATTACATACCTACACAAAAAACACAAGCACAGGTTAATTCCAACATCACTGTTTTCATTATCTTATTATATAGTCCAGGGATGGGCAACTTTGAGGACAGGGAGGGCCACACTGCCAGAGGGCCACTTTGCACCCCCCCTCGCGGAGCTCCGACAGCAATAAGAGAAGAAAACAAGGGCACTGAATCCGATAGCATTCTGCTGCAGAGCTCCAGGCTCCGGCCTTCCTCCATCCCCAGGACCCATGGTGGAATTCACCTGTGTTTATTTCACTTCCTTATCAATAAAAAGTGTTTACATGCCACTGTATTATATTGTTGTGGACCCTCTTGTCCACAGTCAGATTCAGGGATGACAGAGAGAGAGTATATGGTTTAAACACACCGCTTTATTCGCTCACAGGTAAGCTTTCTATCACAAGCACACTAACAGGTCGCTCTGGTGTCGGTCACTCTGCTGTTCGTCGCTCTCCAGGCTGCGCTGCGTCTTGGCTCACCAAGCGTTTCGGTCTCCTCTGGAACCCAGCCTACTGCAAGAGAACAGAACCAGGCCATCACCATGCATTTATTATGTGACTGATTACCTGATTCCGTTCAGCTGTCTGGCCTCCAGCTGGGACACTCCTGTCTCTCCCCAGCAACCTGCGCCCTAACCACACCCCACTGCCACAATTGTGCAGTGTGTAGTTAAATCGTGCTTATCTAAGTGGCAAAGATCATTTCAATTTATGCAAGTAACTTAACGGCACACATTCACAGATCATAGCAAATGTTAAAACTAAGTCAAAAAGGAAGAATAAAACCCTTTCCACAGAGACCTATCAACATTAAAACTTCTGAGTTTCCTGAAGGAAAACTATCTTTGGTTTGCCATTTCATAAACAAAATCAGTGTTGGCATCAAAGGTATGCTTGTCATCCAGGATAGTTGCTAGTATTTGTAATGCTGACTGCAGTCACATTCTTTTGTATTTTTCTTCCTGTGTTCTGCGCACTTACTGGGTGTATTGTTTCTCCCTGGGGTTGAGAGAGAAGCCTGGCCCGTCTTGTGTGTGTGTGTGGCGTCTGATGTTTCCCACCAGTGGGTTCTCATGGGTGAAAGTCCTGAGTTTTTGGACTGAAACATCTTCCCCGACCTACGTCACTGGTCCTGGATCATGATTACTTGGGTTATATACAAATTATAGTGCATTACTTTTCAGTAGTGTGACAACATTGTATGAGAACAGTCTTCTTTTCAATTCTAATTAATTCTAATTATTTATCAGAAAATGATCCCTTGGCTTAGGAGTAGGGATGCCTACCATTAACCAAGTAGTCTGGCTCCTTTCCTGACGTCTCTCTGCTGGTGCTGTCTAATACATGGAGCCCCCACAGGGTCAGGGAGGAAATCATTTATCTGAATTACTTTCTTGTGACCAGAATCCTGAAACTGAAACAGCAGAAAGGTCTCATCAGGACTCGGTGATGTGGAATTCTCCGGTTCCATCTCCACACACTCACATACTTTGTGACACATACATGATTTGAGTTGTTGGATGTACAATCTGAGACAAGCTGCTGCATATCCGACATATGCTGGCGTATCAGTATAAACTATTCTGCCTTTTTAAACAATATGAGTCAGCTTTAAGTCCGACATGAAGCTGTGTGTTGTCAGGCTACTTTATTTAGCGTGACTGGAGTTTCTGTAGCCAATGCAATGTTTGCTCTTGACACTCTGATTCAAGAGGTGCACTTTTGAGCCTCTAGCAGGGGTATTCAACTAAAATTCTAAGGGGTCCGCAAGCAAAGGTCCGGAGCATCATAACGTCTAACTTGCGTTATGAATTAGTGTGATATATATTGAAGTAGCCTAGTAGCTGTATCAACGTCTGCACGTCATCAACAACTGACTGTCAAATCTAATAAAGAAAGTACAATATAAAAACATGGGATGAATGCATGAATGCATGTTGACCCTTAAAGACTATAAAAACTTGGTTTCTCATGACTATAAAATTATTGCACTATTATATTTCTCTATAACATAACCTACATCCTCATTTCCTGCTAGAACGCCCAGCACATTTTAAACTGGAGTGCCTCTTATAGTAGAGCTGCTAGCAACACAGCTTCCCCTGTTGGGATATTCACCGGCCGTATCCAAGACCTCATACAATACATACAACTACTACAAGCCAAAATATAGACAGGATAAGATACTTTGTGAACTAGTTTAAAAAATAATAACTAATAGTTTTGATAATTTATGAATTTAGATTGTATGAACCCAGTTTAGAGGTGAAATAGTACCCAGGAGGCTCAGAAATACACACTGAACCTTTAAAGTAAAGTACAGAAGTGCAGCTTCATTTGATTTTATTACACTTATCTTTTGACATGAAAAAAAGATTAAAAAAATCAAATTAGGTACTTCTTTGCTCGTGTCAGACCTCGTCTTCAGATGTTGATCACTCATTATTTCTTGTCAGTTCCACCTGAGTGATTTTAGCCTTCGGCTCCATTATCAGGCTTGATACGCTTGTCTTTCAAAAAGGCAAATACATGAAAGACGACATCATGAAAAGTCATGCAAGCAACATTTGCCAACTGAAACTGAACTCTGTAATCTGCCAATGTACTTTTCAAGTAGGTCAGCTTGAATCATAAAGGTGCATTCCTACTTGTGTTTAGTACTCAAACTGAGGCCCCAAACACAAGATCTTCTCCTCACTCACTACTGATATTTTCAAACTTACTGTGTCTGTATCTTAAAAAATAGACAGAAAGCTGAAAAGTGATTTAGTTGGATTTCAATGTTGTACAAAAAGTATTTACTTCTCATGTGTAGCCACATCCTGATTTTCAGCCTGCTTTGAGAATTTCATTGTAAAACCTTCCAGAGAGGCATGGACTCTATGCTCACTGTGCCACTCTGGCCATTTTCATTACAATATCTCATCCTTCTAATTTAACTAAATATCTAGCTACAGAAACAACACAAAGAAAATGTGTGTGTGTGTGTGTTTCTTTGTCTGTCTGTGTGTGTGTTCCGAGTGCGCGAGAATAAACACAGGTAGGATCAGACAAAAGACATGTATGCAGAGAGAGCTTTGAATCTCTCTGTGTGTGCATCTCTATATTTGAAGGCGATTAATCACGATTAATGTAAGATTGTAGCATATATATGATAATGGCAGGAAGTGATATAGATGTACATTATTTGTATCTTTAGAATAAACAACGGCAGAATTCCTAATGAGATATAAAGCAGGATCCAGAAGATCTGCAACATTTAAGCTGGCAATTGCTTGGGAGACGTGCATTATATTCTGTTTGAATGTAAGCATAAGGAATTATGGAGAAATGTATTTGCCAAAGTATTACCATGACCACAATCTTCTTAGCCAAGTAGTTTTGTGTCTGAACCTAACCAAACTTTGACCAAGAAAGCCTTGACATTGGCATTAGTTAAGAAAATGCTCAAATTTTTGAAGGCAACAACATATTTTTTATTTAGTTTGGAAAACCTTTTGAACTGAACACAACGGTTTTGCACATTGATCTTTAATTTGAATTGGCAGTCGGGGTGTAAACGATTGACTTAACAGCAATCACTATCAAGATGGCAGATTTGTACAGGAGCTGCCTACCTGCTTACTCCAAGCTGAGGATCAGTATCAGTCTCCTTGAAACAGAGTCTAAAGTGAAGGATCAGTAAATTCTGGAGTTTTCATTTGTGGCCACAGGCTAAACACTTATCGGTCCTGGGCACTTCTGCTTATGGACATCATGGTGCCAGCCAGCCATTATCTAGTAAATTCTCAGCTCCGATGTTAGTCAGCAACGACACCACGATGGCCCATGACCTTCAGCAACACAGTAATGTATCCGCCGTGATTGTTCAAGCCGGAATTAATGACTTGACATTCAAACACACTCAGAAACTCAAGTCTGACTTCATTCCCTCAATTGCTAGAATCTGGTAAACAGAGTGTGTTTTTCAAGTCTGACCCCTTTTTATCCATTCATCCATCCATCGTCTACCGCTTATCAGGGGTCGGGTCACGGGGGCAGCAGCTCCAGTAAGGAACCCCAAACTTCCCTTCTCCGGGACACATCCGCCAGCTCCGACTGGGGGATCCCGAGGCGTTCCCAGGCCAGTGAGGAGATAATCTCTCCACCGAGTCCTGGGTCTTCCCCGAGGTCTCTTCCCAGCTGGACGTACCTGGAACACCTCCCTAGGGAGGCGGCCAGATGGCATCCTTACTAGATGCCCGAACCACCTCAACTGGCTCCTTTCAACGCAAAGGAGCAGCATCTCTACTCCGAGTCTATCACGGATGGCTGAGCTTCTCACCCTATATCTAAGGGAGATGCCAGCTACCCATCTGGGAAACCCCAATTCGGTCGCTCGTACCCGTGATCTCGTTCTTCGGTCATGACCCAGCCTTCATGACCATAGGTGAGGGTAGGAACGAAGATCTACCGGAAGATCGAAAGCTTTGCCTTCTGGCTCAGCTTTCTTTTCGTCGGTGCGGTAAAGCGAATGCAGTACCGCCCCCGCTGCTCCGATTCTCCGGCCAATCTCTCACTCCATCATCCCCACACTCGGGAACAAGACCCCGAGGTACTTGAACTCCTTCACTTGAGGTGCTGATCCTCATACCAACTACTTCACACTCAGCTGCGAACCGATCCAGTGACTGCTGAAGGTCACACACCAATGACGCCATCAGGACCACATCATCTGCAAAGAGCAGTGATGAGATCCTCAGGCCACCGAACTGCAACCCCTCTCCTCCACGACTACGCCTCGATATCCTGTCCATGAAAATCACAAACAGGATTGGTGATAAAGCGCAGCCCTGGCAGAGGTCAACATTCACTGGGAACGAGTCCGACATACTGCCAAGTATCCGGACATAACTCTCACTTTGGGCGTACAGGGATTGGATGGCCCTCAGAAGTGACCCCCTCACCCCATACTCCCGCAGCACCTCCCACAGTATCACCCGGGGGACCCGATCATATGCCTTCTCCAGATCCACAAAACACATGTAGACCGGTTGGGCGTACTCCCAGGCTCCCTCCAGGATCCTTGCGAGAGTGAAGAGTTGGTCCGTTGTTCCATGACCGGGATGGAATCCACATTGTTCCTCTTCAATTTGAGGTTCGACTATCGGCCGAACCCTCCTTTCCAGCACATTGGAGCAGACTTTACCAGGGAGGCTGAGAAGTGTGATACCCCTGTAGTTGGCACACACTCTCTGGTCCCCCTTTTTGAATAGGGCAACCACCACCCCGGTCTGCCACCCCCTAGGCACTGTCCCAGACTTCCACGCAATGTTGATGAGGCGTGTTAACCAAGACAGCCCCTCAACACCCTAAGACTTCAGCATTTCTGGACGGATCTCATTAACCTCTGCGGCTTTGCCACTGTGGAGTTGTTTGACTACCTCAGTGACTTCCAACAGGGAAATTGACGATGGTCCCCCATCAGCTTCCAGCTCTACCTCTACCATAAAGGGCGTGTTAGTCGGATTCAGGAGTTCCTCAAAGTGCTCCTTCCACCGCCCGATAACCTTCTCAGTTGAAGTCAGCAGGGTTCCACCCTTGCTGTACACAGCTTGGATGGTTCCCCACTTCCATTTCCTGAGGTTCCGGACGGTTTTCCAGAAGCACCTTGGTGCCGACCGAAGGTCCTTCTCCATAGCTTCTCCGAACTTCTCCCACACCCGCTGCTTCGGCAGAGACGGCCGCCCTTCGAGTCCGTCAGTACCCTGCAACTCCTTCTTCAGTCGAACGGCTTTCCTGACCACCGGGGTCACCATGGTGTTTGAGGGTTACCGCCCATTGAGACACCTAAGACCTTGAGACCACAGCTCCTTACCGCAGCTTCAGCAAGAGGTTTTGAACATCGCTCATTCAGGTTCAATGCCCCCAACCTCCACAGGGATGTCTGAAAAGCTCCACCGGAAGTGTGAGTTGAAGATCTCCCAGACAGGGTCTCCAGACGTTCCCAGTTCACCCGCACTACCCGTTTGGGCTTACCAGGTCTGTCCAGAGTCTTCCCCCACCCCTTGATCCAACTAACCACCAGATGGTGATTAGTTGACAGCTCCGCCCATTTCTTCACCCGAGTGTCCAAAGCATGCGGCCTCAGATCAGATGATACAATCACAAAATCGATCATTGACCTTTAGCCTAGGGTGCTCTGGTACCACGTACACTTATGAGCATCCTTATGTTCGAACATGGTGTTTGTTATGGCCATTCCATGACTAGCACAGAAGTCCAACAACAAACGACCGTTTGGGTTTAGATCAGGGAGGTCGTTCCTCCAGGTGTCTCCATCGTTTCCCACGTGTGCGTTAAAGTCTCCCAGCAAAACTACGGAGTCCCCTTCTGGAGCCCCCTGCAGGGCTCCATTCAGGGTCTCCAAGAAGGCCGAATACTCCAAACTGCTGTTTGGGGCATAGGCACAAACAACAGTCAGAGTTTTCCCCCCATAACCCAAAGGCGTAGGGAGGCGACCCTCTCGTCCACCGGGGTGAACTCCAACGTAGCGGCGCTTAGCCGGGGGCTTGTGTATATCCCCACATCGGCCCGACGCCTCACACCTTGGGCAACTCCAGAGAAGAATAGAGTCCAACCCCTATCCAGGAGTACGGTTCCAGAGCCAAGACTGTGCGTAAAGGTAAGCCCCACCAGATCCAACTGGTAGCGCTCCACCTCCCGCACTAGTTCCGGCTCCTTCCCCCACAGAGAGGTGACGTTCCACGTCCCCAGAGCCAGCTTCTGCTGCCTGGGTCTGGTCCGTCGAGGTCCCTGACCATCAAAGCCACCCGTGTGACAGCGCACCCGACCCCAGCGGTTCTTCCTGTGAGTGGTGGGCCCACAGGATGGATGGATGGGAGGCACCACGTAGCTTCTTCGGCTCTCCCTCTGGGCCTCGCTGCGGGGTCTCTCCTTCTCTTTCCCTTTTTTTCATGAAGTCGTTTTGAACCATTCTTAGTCTAGCTCCTCGCCTGAGACCAATTTGCCTTGGGAGACCCTACCAGGAGCACAAGGATCCAGACAACACAGCTCTTAGGTTCATAGGGACACACAAACCTCTCCACCACAGTAAGGTGATGGTTCCCGGGAGGTCCCTTATGCCCCCTTATTTTATAGTAATAACATTCTTGCTGAAAAGATACTGTAGTAGCAGTAGGGTTGGGTACAGAGAGAGAGAGAGAGAAAGTCAGTGACACAATGTCACCTGACGAGCCAAAACTGATACATTTTTGTTATTACAGAGAGAGTAAAGTACAGAAATAAGGTACTTTACTCTGTCTGTAATAACAGGTAGCATTACCAGTATTGATTCAACTGCGAACAAAACTAACCCTAAGCAAGAAGGATATCCCCTTTGTGGGTAATTTTACCTAATTCCTGAACTGACCCTATCTTTTTAAGCGTCTTCACCGAAACCATAATGTTTCTCATCTTTTATCCTTGAACATTGAACTGACCTTGCTTTCATGCAAAAGCTCATCACTTCCTGGCTGCTGGAGAGCTGCAAATCCTGAGGTTCCTGGCTGCTGGGCCAATAGGGGTCAGCTGAAGCCTTTACTGTGGGTGTACTTGGGGTCTTGTATAATAGCCCTGGTTTTCTTGGTATGGCGCCCAATCATATACTGGCCATGACTTATGAAGATAATACAACATGTCGTTCGTTCATTTTAACAAGGTGATCCTTGACATAATCCATATCTCTTTCAAGTTTACAACCCCCGGTATAAACCTAAAGTTTTTCTGCATACTGGGTTTTAACTGTATTTACATCTGTCAGAAAGCTGTTTTACCCCTTTTTTTCTATGCCTCACTATTGTAGCATGAGTGGTGAATATTATATATTATTATATATATTATATGTCATGTCCTACTCTTAAGGTGATAATTGTTTTTACCCTAGTTTTGGTGAATACTGGCATGCAAAGTCTTTTTTCCAACTGTACCATGTGATAGGTGTATTTAAGTGATACGTTACTGCGCTGTAAGCTTCCTCCTTTTGCCAATGTATAATTTTCTGTTTGCCAACATCTGAAGTGAATTTCTTCCATGTGAATAGTGTGGGGTGGTGGTAGCAACGGATACCTTTCTGTTCCTCACATTTTCATACCCCAGTGTCTTCATTCTTTCTAATATATTTTGAGATTTCCTTCTTCTCCTGTGTGCATTGGAATAACAGTGCAACACTTCCTCAATGTAACTGCACACACCCTGGTGTGTAGCTGTTCATGTCTGGACCCTTGTGCTGATATTGTCCAAATGATAAACCTTTGCTGATTATACCAGAAATATTATTTGCCATTGCTCCCCATAGTGGCATCATTCCCGTCTTGAAATGATCCAATCTTCCTCTCTGGCAGTGTTACTCATTGCGCGGCTCGTCACGCTTAAATTGGTGGCTCGCATGGCAGTAGGCTAAATAAAGGGGTGATAGATATGATTATGCAGTCAATACAGATATTTCATAAAAAAAACAAGCAGGGCTATTACATACAACCCATTAAAACACTGAAACAGTCTGCTCTATTAGCCTAAAAATAATATATAATAATAATTGATAAAACGTGCAAATATAGACTAGAAACAAGATATTTAAACTTGCTCGGCCAAACACTGACTCGCCAGGTTTAGCGGTCTATCCAGCACTACAATGGTGAATGTGCTCTTGGACATGGTGGGCTAGTATAGAAAAAAATGAAATCATTAAAAATAATTTATTCTAAGCATGCTTATGAATGTGGACATTTGCTAAAAATATTTATATCGCTAAATTGGAGTATTTAAATTGGAGGATACTACACCAACCTGGCACTTCATGCTAGCGTTAACTTGGCTACGGTCATTTAACCATTTCATGCTAGTTAGCACGTCTTTCTACGGATGTGAAATGGATCGATTTCTTATTAAAAAAAGTTGCACAGGTGAACAGAAACAAAGCGTGACAAGCGAGGAAAATTAAGATTTGGCTTTGGAGCATCCAACCACCGCAAATCAAGAGGAAGATGCCGAAGATGGGGTTTGTGGACAGACAACAGCTGCTCCCATTAAAAATAGAAAGGTACGAGCCATTCAAGATGAGCATAGGAAATTTCAACAAAAGAGGACAGAGGAATCTTTATTTGTCCTCCACGAGTTGAACCCGTTGTGCTTAATATGCAAACAAACTGGTTTCAAGCAAAGTAATTTGGAGCGGCATTTCCAAACAACGCATCCAAAATTCAATGAAACTTACGCACCTGGAAGTGAAATTAGGAAAAAAAATAGAGCAGCTTTCTTCTTCTCTTTTTGGACAACAAAGACTCAAATACAGAACAACTAATACAGCTGAAGGATTAACTGAGGCATCTTTTGAGATCGCATGGATTTTGGCTCGGGCAGACAGACTATTGTTTGCAGAGTTTGACAACAACGATGCTATTGTTTTTTGGGTTTTTTTTTGTCATGTTTTTGGGCTTTTCATACCTTTATGATAGTCGGAAGTGCAGATTGTGAAAGGGGGAGAGAGAGAAGGGGAATGACATACAGCAAATGGCTGCAGGTCGGACTCGAACCAGTGGCCGCTGTGGCAAGGACTCAGCCTTTATATATCTATCCGATTCCACCATAATGAGGCGGATTAAAAACATCGGCAAAGATGTGAGTGACCAGCTCTGTGCAGATGTGTCAGCATCACCATGATGAAAGCACCGATGTGACAGATGTTGCTCAGTTGTGTGTTTGGGCGAGGTTCCCAAAAGAAAATTCTTTCTGAGAAGAAATGCTGTGCTTACTTCCACTTGTTGGCCAAACGAGAAGTGAGGACATTCTGAATGTACTTCTGGCATTTTTTGATGAATCTCTGTTGGTCAGGTCTAGCAAGTGTGTGCACAGATGGCACCCCTAACATGCTAGGAAAACAGAAGGGGCTTGTTGGGCTCATGAAAAAAAGAAAAGAAATGCCCAACTTTATCAGTTTCCACTGCATCATACATCAGGAGGCACTGGTATTAAAACTCAGTAATAAAACATTCCAAAACGTGATGCAGACTGTTGTCCGTGTGGTAAATGTTATCGTCTCCAGAGTGCTGAACCACAGACAGTTCATTGAGGACTATGACACAGAGTATGGTGATTTAGTGATGCACAGTGAGGTGAGATGGTTGTCCCGCGGAAAAGTGCTTGAACGTTTTCTGAGCCTCCTCCCTGAGATTCGCACTTTCCTGGACAACAAAGGAAAACAGGAGCCAGAGCTGGAAGACCCAAACTGGATCACACAGCTGGCCTTTCTGATGGACATCACCTGTCACCAGCACACTCTCAACTTGCAACTTCAAGGAAGAGATAAGCTTCCAAGCAACATGCTGAATGCAATCAGAGCATTTCAGAACAAAATAACTGTCCTGTATATACCTGACAGAGAATTAATTCACTTCCCCAAAGTCAGAGCTGTCACCACAAATGAACCATCTCTGCAGCAGCACTTCAGCCGCAGAGGATTTGTGGATGTTTTGGAAGAGCTGAGGGGGGGGGGGGGGGGGGGGGGATTTGAATCCAGATTCAGTGACGTGAATGAGCACAGGGAGATGTTCAACTTTATTGAAAACCCCTTTCATGTGGATGTGTCATCTGACTCAAACTATCACTCTGCTCTGCCCTACTAGTCGTGCTGCTGTAGAAAGTGAAATGATAGAATTGCAGACAAAAGACATTCTCAAAGTTGAACTCAAAGCAGGTGTTGGTCACTTCTGGAGTTTAGTGTCTGAGGAAGATTTTCCAACTTTGAAGCCACTTGTGCAAAAAGTGATGTCCTTCTTTGTGAGCACATAAACTTGTGAGTCAACATTCTCAACCATGAACTCTATAAAGAGGAAACAAAGAAACTGCCTTACCAATGAACATCTTCAACACCTCACGAGGATTGCAACAACAAACTACAAATATGACAAAAAGTCAAGGAGATGCATGCATGCTTCCGCTCATCCCAGTATTAAGGTAATCCTGCTTTTAATGAATGTATTGGTCCACCCATTGCATATTGTATGTTATGGGTGGGATGACAGATGACGGAAGACATGCTTTTCATGACTAGATGTATCTTTTTATACTTTGCGGAAAGTGGCTCTCCTATTGACTTTGTCCCATCAATGTGGCTCTCATGTAAAAAATAGTGAAGACCACTGATCCATGGACTTATGACCTGCTGGCACACCGTAAGGTTCCTGGTTCCAAGCTATATAAAGTTGTTTATCTGCTGTCCATTTTTTGTCTAAACGTCTTGTAACTCTTCTTTCATCTAATTGTGGAGTGTTTAATACTTGGCCTGTTAACATAACTGGTGCACATCGCCCTGATATTAGTTTTATTCTTAAGTTTAGAGTTATTATTTTAGAAACCCTGTCAAAACATTTTTCACCGTTCCCCCGCACACAATCTTTTAACTTATTTTTCTCCTTTAAGTCAATTTTTAACAAGGTTCTTAAGAGGAGTGACACTCTGATTTGCCTCACCTGGCCGGATTCTTGCATTCAGACACAATCAGAAATTGCAGATGAGAAAAAAGGCTCCGCTTACCTTAATTTGAGTGGCCACTGATGTGCTTGAAATGCAGCTTGATCCACCAAGGCTGAGTTCTGCCACTCCTGGCTGGCTCGCCAATTTAATGTTGGAGGAGAGAAGTCCACGTCTGGGCTAGAATAAGAGTCAGGAACACCTCACCAACATCTTAACTTCAGTACAGTTGAGTAGCTATTGGAGTCTTAGCAGGTTCAGAAAGATTCCCTGGAGACGATCAGAGTTGGATGCAATAGAGTTTTATTCTTCAAAGAACAGAGACCCGGGACCAGACTGTCATGATCTTGTAAATACTTTCTGTTTTATTTTGAAATGTTCACTCCCCCGTGTATCATGTCTTGTTTTACTTCCTGTCCTTATGTTTTTCCCTCCCATTTTGATTGTTGATTTGGTCCTCCTGTGTATTTGCCTTTCTCTCCCAGCTGTGTCTCGTTCCCTCATTTCGTGTTTGTGTGTATATATCCCTCTCTGTCCCAGTGTTCCTTGTCTGTTCGTCATCCATGTGTCACCCTTGTTTGTTGATGCCTCCCCGTGCTTCCTTGTGTCATCCTGGTTTTTCTTTTCAATTTACTTTTTACCTTTTGTATTTTGATAACTTGATCCCTCTGTTTTTGCTTTGTACCTTTTGTGTTTTCAGCTTTGTCTTAATAAAGCTTGCTTTTTGTTAAATCATTCTTGTCTGCCGCTCTGCGTTTTGGTCCTCAACTTTTCCTCACCGTGACACAGACAGAAGAAAGCCTGCCAGTGCTCGAATTTTATAACTGAAATACCCTGTCCTCATTCATTCTTATAAAACTTTCTTGTCAGCACTTTTATAAAGTGAGACCTTTTTATATAAGGTTATTTGGGGTTCAGTATCTTGCCCAAGGACACTTCAACATGCTGACTGCAGGGGCTGGGGATCGAACCTCCAACCACTGGACGACCACTCTACCTCCTGAGCCACAGCCGCCCTGCTTATAGGAGCTTATAAATGCTTTCATATGCTCATCCATGGCTCTTTTAAGTCTGGGGTTTCAGATTTCAAAAACTAGTTGTGCAATTCCTGGTTACAGGTACACTGCCTACTTCTTACATTAGAGCGATACAATTAATATACTGAATACATTGATTACCCTTTACTATATTGTTTTATATTATATTTCAAGGCAGAGAAATGTACTAGAACAATAGCTTCCAGATCCTGGACATGGTGGTAAATAGTATGGCCACCTTATAAATTTCATATTGGGGAATGTAAACCATCACAAAAATATGTTCGAATTCCCATGGCAAATATGTGGGCCTCAGTTATACTAATAGGAGCTCTATGCTAGGTGTATTCGTGGAGTGTCTCAGAATATAGCTTTTGGACCATTTGCTGTTAATAAACTGGACTGGTCAGCAAACTCTGCTGCTATGTTTAAGAAGGGACAGAGCAAGCTTTATCTGCTGAGGAGACTGAGGTCTTTTGGAGTGCAGGAGGCACTCCTTAAGACCTTCTTTGACTCTGTGGTGGCATCAGCTATTTTTTATGGAGTGGTCTGCTGGGGCAACAGCATCTCGTCTGCTGACAGGAAGAGGCTGAACAGACTGGTTAAGAAGGCCAGCTCTGTCCTGGGGAGCCCTCTGGACACTGTGGAGGTGGTGGGAGACAGGAAAATGACGGCCAAGCTGTCATCTCTATTGGACAACATGTCCCACCCCCTCCAGGACACTTTGTTCGCACTGTGCAGCTCCTTCAGCGACAGGCTGCTTCACCTGCGGTGTCTCACGGAGAGATACCGTAGGTCATTTCTCCCTGCAGCGGTCAGACTGTACAACAGCCACGGCCCCTGGTAGACCACCACACCAAGAACAGACTATTCCACCATGGTTGTGCAATTATCACTGCCATGTGCAATATTCACTTTGTATAACTTCTGCAATATCACTGTCATGTGCAATCTTGACATGTCATGACCGAAAGAACGAGATTGCGGGTACAAGCGGCCGAAATGGGATTTCTCAGACAGGTGGCTGGTGTCTCCCTTACAGATAAGGTGAGAAGTTCAGCCATCTGTGAGAGACTCGGAGTAGAGCTGCTGCTCCTTTGCGTTGAAAGGAGCCAGTTGAGGTGGTTTGGGCATCTAGTAAGGATGGCATCCTTACTAGATGCCCTAGGGAGGTGTTCCAGGTGCGTCCAGCTGGAAGGAGACCCCAGGGAAGACCCAGGACTCGGTAAAGAGATTATATCTCCTCACAGGCCTGGGAATGCCTTTTTATCAACGACTCTGTACTTATACTACTGTTACTCTATTTTATTCTATTTGTTTATTGTGTAACCGCCACTTTACGTTCTTGTTCTTTTGCTGTAACAAGGTACATTTTACCATTGTAATAAAGGAATTCTGATTCTGATTAATGTACAAACACACAGTGCGTTAGGGCAGCCTAGGTCCCTCCATTGTTTGTAGGCATTTCACAGTGAAGTCAGACATCAGTCTCCAGGGCTGACAAGGTACTCGCCGAGCCAGCCGGAGCAACTTCTCCTTCCCTTAAGTAATGTGTGCCTCGCCATTAGTGAAAAGTTTAATAATCCATGAAATCAGCAGCAAAGATCCCAGTTTTCAGATGATATCAGACATTATAAATCACAGCAATGATACCTCATTAGAAATGCATTAAAAAAACTTACACAGGCCTAAGAAACAGGACATAGATGATGACCAAACATAGAAAACAGAGCTCTCAGATATACATGTCAGCTACAGAGCAGCGCGACTTCAGTCAATCAAGCCTTACTTACAGGTAGAGCATGTACCTCAGTCACTCTCTTGTCAGAACATATAGCCAAGAGGAAAGCTGTTTAGTGGGACAGAAAATTAAGGTTTGACTGCTCTATGTGTTCATAAGGAGCTTGAGTCAGGGATCTTAGCCCATAGTTAGTCCATATGAGAGCTACCACTTCTTCTCCACTCTCCCATTGGAGGACCAGTCCTGGACAGGAGGTTGGTTGCCCAATTTACAATCTCTGGAATATACAGTATATTGCTCTGATCGAAGTCAGATGCTGAAAAGCCCAAAACGGGAGGTAATGCAGGGACCTGGTGCCTCCCAGTTGAGGAACTGTCTCTTCCTATCAAGGAATTCCTTTCTTGAATGAGGGATGAGGGAAGAGTCTTCAGAGCAAAGTCAACTGCTCTCAATTCCAAGACATTGATGTTTGGCACCCTAAGGGGGTTTCAAAACAGTGCACCATCTTGCCTTGCCAGACTGCTCCACAACCTGTCAGGGAAGCAGCTGTGATTACTATATTTATTCTCGATAGAATGTTTAAAAGAGGGACTCCTTGGAATAAAAGTCACACGTATCACCAACACCGCTGCCAGGATAATTGGACTCCCTACACCCAACAACAGGGCCATCTCACGCATCGCAACCACAATAGAACATGAAATTACACACCAACTCAATCAATACCTCGCCCCACTGTCATCCGGGCGCAGGTACAGAATTCTAAAATGTAAAAGGGCTCGCTTTGGAAAAAGCCTAATCCCTGCAGCCATTGCTGCCTTAAATAACAGGCCGCGCTGAGTGTATGTACCTATATACCTGTCATGTGTGGGGATATCTGTTTGTCTTCTGTGTACAGTGTCGTGAAAATGAATTTCCCCCTGGGACAATAAATCTAATCTAATCTAATGGTCAAAAGAAAGCAAAAGCGGTGATCTTGAGACAATACAGCAAAAGTTATCTTTCGTTTGGATTTACTTTCACCGGGATCCAACTGCACCGACTCCATTATGCTTGGTGTGTGGCTTAACAACAGTGCCATCGTCCCAAGCAAGTTTAAACACCCGTCACTTCAAAGCAAGAACACAGACTATTTTGTTTGTCTGAGAAAAAACAAGGAGGAACAGGCAACATTTATGAGAAAAACTACAATGGTGTCTGTGAGAGCTCTCAAAGCTAGCTACTTAGTAGCTGAACTCGTAGCCAAATCAAAAAAGCCACACACTGTGGCAGAGACATTAATACTACCTGCCTGCAAAGCCATCGTAAATGAGATACTCGGCCCTGATGCGGTTAAAGAAGCAGCCCCTAGTCCCTCTTTCAGATAATTCAATTGCAAGACGTATTGACGACATGTCTGCAGACATCAAAAAGGTTGTTTTGGAAAATATACGCATCAATGGGAAATTTGCATTGCAACTTGATGAGTCTACGAACATTAGTGGACATGCTCAACGCTTGACCAATGTGCGTTTTGTGGATGGAGACGCCATCAGAGAAAACTTCCTTTTTTGCAAGGCATTACCAGGAAAAACAACAGGAGAGGACATTTTTCAGGGCCACATCAGAATATCTTGAACAAGGAGAACTTCAGTGGGAAACCAGCACGATTGTCTGCACTGATGGAGCAGCAGCCATGGTCGGGTCCACCAAAGGCTTCGTTAGCAGAGGGAAAGAGAGACAACCAGACGTTATTGTTACGCATTGTTTTTTGAACCGCGAGGCGCTCATTGCCAAGCCTTTATCAGCAGACCTAGCTTCTGTGTTGGATGATGTTGTGCGCATGGTAAACTTTGTAAAGACAAGACCTCCCATTCTGGCAAACAGAGCTATATCGACATTGCTCCCATTTTTCACAACATATCTATGTGAGCTGAGCTTTTCAAGCATGACTGCAATAAAAACTAAAAACAGAAAGAAAGCTGTTGAGGAAAAGCTTTGTGTGTGTCTTTCTTCAAATCCTGCCAGGATATCAGCGTTGTGTTCATCTAAACAGGCCCAGGTTTCACACTGAGTGAGTATAAATAAATAGAGAGACTAAATTGTCATTGTTAATATGTCATATTGTAACATTTTTGGTTGGTTGTTTGGCGCTGGATTTTTTTTATGTAAAAAATGTGCCTTTGCTCAAAAAAGAAAAACACTGCATTAGAACTCGTCACATCTATTGTTTTTATATTTATGACCTGGATGCGAGCAAAGCCTCCTAAGGTCAATAAATGGGCTTGTAGATCGGTAGATGTTGGCACCATTCAAGGCAAGTACTGTGGTGAGGTCCAAATAGATCCTAGACTTCACCCAGCAAGTTACCGAGACCATCCACGATCTCTAAAATACACTTGATCTAGTGATGTCAAAAGAATTATGGGTTGCTAATGTTTCTGTGGTTGAATTCACGGTCTCTGATCACTTCTGTGTATTTTTTGATGCCTTTTTACCAGCACCCCAAAACACAAAGAAATGACTATTCGCAAAAGGTCACTCAAACCTGCCCCTGGTAATGATCCTGGACCAAATATCTTCCACTAGAAGTGAGGAATTTGCCATTTATTTATATTATTATATTATATCTTATATTTATGGGTTCACCTGTTTGATCAGGAACTCTTAAGTGGTCAACCATGACTTCCTGTTTCACTGGGGTATTAATATGAGGTGCCACAGACCAAAATTCCCTTTGTCATTCATCACTATGGGAAAGACCCGAGAACACAGTGATGATCTGCAACAAAAAGTTGTTGAGCTGCACAAATTAGGAAATGGATATAAGAAAATCTTGATGTTAAGAATCAGCCTGGAAGAGCACGTGTGTGTACATTGACGCCACACACCATGAGGAGGATGGTTCGACAGCTGGAGAATTGCAGAGGTTAGTTGAGTCTTGGGGTCAGAAAGTCTCCAAAACAACCATCAGACGCCACCTACATCACCACAAGTTGTCCGGGACGGTTGCCTGAAAAAAGCCATTGCTGTCAAACAACAAATTAAAGCGCCTACAGTTTAACAAACGTTAACATTCATTTGCTGCCTCTTTTTTTATTATTCATTTGATTGCTTTGTTTAAATTTGCCTGTTTATATTTATTCTCTTGTTTCTTCACTTTGTTGTAAAGCAATATGGTATACATATGGTAGCAAAATGGTATATTGTGGACGTGCGTAGAAACGAGGAGACAGTAGACAAGTTGTCAAGTCAAACGTTTACTTCCCAACATGAACAGTAATGCAGCGACAGTAGTGAAGCATGCAACGACAACAGTCACGACCCGTAAACGTATATCCCGCTAACTCTCAACATTACCCAGAAAGCTCCTGGGTTACGCGTCTAAAAGGAGACGTAGCTCCTCTCATAGTGTTCAGTGAATGTCTGTGTCTCAAGTGGGTAACCACAATATATATATATATATATATATATATATATATAGCCTATATAATTATATTTTTGAGAACTAAAGCAATTTTAATGTTTTAATTATTTATTTTTCAACATTTTTCAAGAAAAATGTCATCCGATAAATCCATTTCCAGTACATTTCTCAAAACGCATAAGTTTTGGATTTTTATGTTTACAAGGCTTGACACAAAAGTGTAAAATGTTGCATCTTTAAAACCAAGGAGACATGAGTTGTTTTCCCAACAGGTCCATGTCCACTAATATAGAAAGAAAGGTGAATATAATAAAACAGTATTCACCACATTACCAGTAAGTAGCCCTGTTTATAATATCCTCAACACTTCCAAGCATACATAAGGTGCTTTGAAAACAAGTCCATATTCATAGAATGCAAATGCAAATAGAACATAGTAAAACAGTAGCATCAGACTCACAATAACATGCATATGTTGGATACATTTTTACAATGTAACAGTAAGTAGGCTTGTTTGAATCATAAAGCAGATCTGTCTTTGCATTTACATTAAGAATGCATCACATGCCTGAGTAGTCAGGTGATGTACTCCTATAGAACTACAAACATATCAAACTTCTGTCATGTTGAGAAATTACACTTTGATTTAGCTATTTCAGCATGAGCAGTGTGGCTCATAAGTGGTAAGGGCTCATGCTGTGCCCCCCCCCCCCCCCCCCCCCCGGTATTTTTTAAATGTATTTTATATATTCACAACTCACTTTTCACATTGAACAGGTGCTCTTTTATTAAATGTTATTTGTCTAGTTTATGTGCACGTTTCAGTGTTTACTGCTTTCTGCATTCGCACACACACACACACACACACACACACACACACCTTCAGACACACCTACAGACAGAGACAGAGCGGAGGAAAGGAGAGGAGAGAACTATAAAAAGCAGGGATGCTATCATGGCTCTCTCTTGTTCCGTGCAGTTGACTCTGTTCAGATGATGCTAGCAGTCCCTGCACTATCCTTCTCCGTTCCTCTGAGCCCGCGGGAAAACTGGCAGAAAACAAACCGTGACTTCACTTGTAGTGCCTCTTCACTTTGTATTCTTTCATCACGGAAATACATTTGTTGTCCGATAAACACATCAGTTTATTACTTGTTGTGGCTGGCAAAGTAAATAAATATGTGTCAGTCCATTCGCTCTGCCGATTTTCTGAATCAACTTTACGTTTCTTTGGCTTGGAGAGAGACATCTTGAATCGTGTTATTAGCTTGCCTAGCTAAAGTAAGGGTGTGACTTTCTCTTTGGCCCGCCAACCTTGTGTGCAGCGTGAGCCGATGGCACGTGCGGACAGAGTGCGTTTTCACTGTAGAAAGCGCTGTGTTGTGTCCAAGTGGTGTTAGTGAAAAGAAAGTCACTGTCTCACTACTTTTCACTTCTGTCTATTTCACATTAATGAGAAACATGACGGTGTCCGGTGAGAAGAGGGGTGAATACCTGGATAGAATTATAATAATACTTTAAAACGTGATCTTTGGAGGATTATGTGTTTGCCCAATTATAGGAGATGTTTGGACAGATTCAGAAGGAGATGGTAAATGTAATTTTATTGGCATATTTGTTCTGTAATTAGAGCAGCATTGTTATGTCCTTGTGTCTTGTAACAGAGTTTTGCTGAAACAGCTGGCGAGCGGAGAGATAAAGGGGGCGGCTTCTGCCAGAGGAGCCGGGAACATGGCAATAAACTACAATGTAATAGATTCTGGGGCTTATTTAGACCACATAAATATGTACATACGTTTAAATACTGATTCAATTAACAGCAGCAGGATGCAGGATAAACAGTACAAAACATAAAAATATGAAGGAATAATGTTCCACCATACAGTATTGCACATGAGATGGATATAGTAATGTGAAGAAAACGATTGTTCATTTATGGCAAATGCATGGGCTTGCAGATTTAAAGCAGGCTGGACAAAGAAATCATAAAACTAGAAAAATAAAATAAATAAGATTCAAACTTCTCACCTTACCAATGCAATCAAATGTAGAGTTATCATTTGATTTTCATTTAGAGCCTGATGTTCACTGAAGTGAAAGTGTCACACTACAAGCTATTTAAACGTCTAATGTGGAGCATTACAGTTTGCTGTTGAAGGCCTGCAGAGTGTTTAACTCATGTTGCTGCGAGCAGTTGAGGTAATGCCTGAAGTCCACGTGCCACAGTGAGGCCGAGTAGGATCCCATCTGGGATTGGTAAGAGACTGGAGACTTTCTGATCTTCCCTGATTACATGTGGCAGCCTCTGACCTGCACTGAGGACCCTCTCCTGACATGGAGGATTGACGATTATTGATGCAGAAACCTTTGTTAATTCAGCATTCAAGGTTGTGCGCTCTCTGCAGCTGGATAACTGTTTTTACCTCATTCTGATGAAATAAAGTTTATTTTGGGATAAAAATGAATAATGATCATAGTTGTGAGGCATGATTTTTATGCTATGTATCTCTCTGATGCTGCCTGTAATTCCAGATTTAGTCCAGGGTCTGTGGAAACTGGAGCTCCCTGTTTGATTGAGTGAATCACCTGCTCTCGAAATTATAAACACTGAGCAGGAATTTACATTAGGCACCCAGTGGAAAAGTGCACTGTGCTGATGGCTTTGTGTGAACGATGGAGTAATAAAATCTCTTTTGTATACAAGACATATTTCATCAAGGTATCTGCACTTCTTCACTCCGACTCTTTAAAAGCCATTTCATCCATCTTCAGATAGAGCTGGAAGTGTGATGACTTCTAAACATTTGACCTATGAGGACACTGTGCTTTTGTGCTTTACTTTTAAAGAGAATTGTTGCCCTAAAATCAAATTGTTGTCATAATTGAGAACAATCTTGCTGTCAGACACGATGAAAGGCCTTCAATTAAATGATGAATGACTATAGTCAAAAGTCAACTAAGACGATGCACCAAGGAGCATGCAGGCAGTGGGACGGGGGAGTAAAGTTACATGTTTTGCTCTGTAGTCATGGAAGTCAAAAACTTCTTCCTGATGCTAAAGTGACTTTGCATGTTAAAACACTTAAAAATAGCAGAATCATCTGTTTTTCTAAAATCATATGAGCATAAGTAGCCTACAAAAGTGGGACCAATAAGTGCAGGCCGAACTTCAAAAATGAAGGTATGGTGGAGATTTTGTTGATATTTGTGATGAAGCACTAACTCCCTCACTGACAATTTGCTTAGCCTTCCTGTTAAGTAAGGTAGACAGTTGTTCAGTTCTTTATTTCATTTATGGTTCTAATTTCAATTCACAAAAGACAAGGTAACATTTTTTGCATGTTAAACATATTAATAGATAAACTGTCAGGAAAGCATAACCCGAATTAGAGTCCTGTGTGGAAGCCTAAAGAGGCAGCACCCTCAATTGAAGGCATTTTATGTGGTGTGTGAGTGGGCGGGCTCTATGAGATAATTAGTTGATTGATGGGTAATGTGTTGGCAGCTAATTAGGTTAGAATACTGGAGGATGTATTGGTAGATTTGTTGTTTTGAAGTTGCAGTATTTTGTTAACATGTTGAAGGATGTACTGAGGCCTTGTGATGTTTAAAAGGAGATTTAAACAATGTATAATTTTGTAAAGTTGTAAACTCTCTGTTCTGGAGTGCCGACCTGATTGGCCGGTTTGAACTGAGAGGACGGGCTCTATGGCTATATATGTGTGTGGTTTTTCCTTTGTTAGGTGGTGGGAGAAAGAGCAGCACCAATACCAGACAGGAGAACAAAGAAGGAAATAATGTTTTGTTTGATTGATTCATATTATTTGTTGTTTTTTTGGATGGCTGGAAAATAAAAGTCCTTATTTTCCAAGTGAACCTCTCTGCCGAAGTAACGTTTTATTTTCGTCACGTTTGGCACTACCCTGCACTTCACCTTGCAACAATATAATTAGTTAAAGATTGGAGTCTATTAACAGCTCTACGACCACTGCATGCTTTGCACAGACCATATATACCAGCCAGAGGCCTTTGCCCTTCTACCTCTGTCTCTCAACTCATAGCGGCTCAGTTTACCAGAGGGAATTCCTCCAAGTTTATTTTGCTGGTTGATTTAGCCAAAAGCAACTCGGCTGCTAAAGAAAACCTCACAGAGCTGAAGTGTTGCAAGGTCTATGGTTAAAATGAATGTTGGAGTTTTTCCTTCACAGCTATTACTAACTTCTTTAGGGATGTTGATTATGTTGATTGTCTAGAAAACTAAAAATAAGAACGATTTGAAAAGGCTTTTGTTCAAAACATCTCCTAGAGCAGGACCTTCCCAACCACATCTCTGCAAGACAGGAAAGATTCAAAGTAACGAAGCGTTACTGTTGTTTTTACTGTAATGTAGCTAATGATTTAATTCCATTTGTAATCCCTTAAAGAGGAACATGCGACTGTTTTAGCTAAAAATGAGCTTTTACACATCTTTGATTTTAAAGTTTAGTTCAGTGGAATTCTCTTGGCCCTCCCTAATTGTGACAAGGTCTATTACGTATGTTTATCACACCGACTGCCAACTGTAGCCCCAGTTCCCCTTGGCCCCAGGATCTTGGTGGACTTCTACCGCTCTACCATCGACAGCATACTCACAAACTGCATCACAGTGTGGTACGGCAACTGCTCCGCTTCAGACCGGAAATCACTCCAGCTGGTGGTGAAAACCGCCCAACGGATCACCGGCACTCAGTTACCCACCATTAAGAACATCTTTCTCAAACGCTGTCTGGTCACATCTCGGAACATCATCAAGGATGCCTCCCACCCCAACAACGGCCTGTTCACCCTCCTTCCACAGAAGCCTCCACTCTCGCACCACCAGACTCAGGAAGAGCTTCATCCCTGAGTCTCTGCTGAACTCTTCTCAATCACTTCATTAGCATCATTGCACTCACCTGCACTGCTATCGTATTCTTATCTGACTGACTTATCACAGACTGAACCTTTTATACTGTTCAATGTTGTTACTGTACATATATGGTCATACCATTACTGTTTGCACATACAACCTGCATTTGCACTATGTTACATATTTATAGTAGTTTATAGCACCATTCAATGCACTTCCTGTATTTAATATAGCACTTTTTGCACTCCTTTTTTAGATACTAACGGCATTTCATTGGCTTGTACCTGTACTCTGCACAATGACAATAAAGTTGAATTGAAGTTTGTGCCTTTCACACATTACAGCATTAGCATCAGCAAGCCTGAAAAAACGGGAGAAATAACGTTGTACATGAACAAGATTTATTCCTCTAGTGGCTGTAAACAAAACATGGGGCTGCAGATAACTGCACTGTATTCAGAGCTTCACGAGATATTAGGGGCAGGATAATGAACAGCAGGGCTACAGCTATGTACTGGCAGCCTCTCATGGTAGAGCTGCTAGCTCAGCTACAACACAGCAACTTGCTCAAAGGGACATCAATGCTTCTAGAGACACAGAGGGTTTTAAGGGTGTAGTTACCATTTAAGTGCAGAACAAAGCAGATGTGCCATACATTACTTTACATTACAATTCATTTAGCTGACACTTTTGTCCAAAGCAACTTACAATAAGTGCAAACAATCATGAGGATAGAACTCCGAACAGCAAGAATCTTGCAGGTACATTATCTTGAAATCATTTGAATTGCACTACAATAGTATCAGATACACCAAACCAATGTAAGTGCTACATACAAAGAACCTTTTAATTTATTTATTTTGTCTTCATTGTGCAGAGAGAGGTAATAATGTAGATATAGTAGTTATGGTAATAATATGGTATCACATTTACTACCTGGATTTGAAGTGAACACAATGACAGTGGAAGTAGGACTTCGGTACATTCTGCCACGCGTCTGCCTGAAATGGTCACAGCAGTGCGGGCTTTCATAGAAAACTATGGGTGCTGATGTTCTGATACGCCTCTTTGGCTAAAAAAAGTCATAATGTTACTGTAACATGTCCAACATATTTACCAGACCTGCTATTCAGCATTGTTTGAATGAAAAGGTCATTTGTTGATACTGGTCCAGATCAAGGATTTAGCTCCAGCATTAAGGCTACAGTTAGGTGTAGACCTTTAAATCCGCACTTGCTGTCACTTTAAGTGCACTTGAGGCCTCATTTATTGCAGAGCACTTGTAAACTTTCACATTTCCAACAGGAGAAGAACAAAAGTATGCGTCAATTGAGGATGTTAAGTGTAGTTTTCCATTTATCAAGATGTGGCAGATGTGTGCAGGATGGAGCCCTGCAGCAGACTTTCTCTGAAGACATTAGCGTGCCACAGTGAGAGAGCTCTCTCATCCTTAAGAATTTCAATGATGCCATTAATTGCTAATCTGTTTACCATTTTAACCAGTTCTGCTTTGGGATGATTCGTCTTCGATCCTGAATCCATTTTACGTAGACCATGCAGGAAGAGGCTCAGCTCAGTGACAACATAAATGGGCATAAAAATGTTCAGTTCTAATTAGACAGCTTTGGCTTTCAATTAAAGGGATTATTACCAAAGGTTTCCAGTGTGCTGAAGGCCAGGGACACCTAACCTGCATTCTATTCCCCATAAAGAAACATTCTGTCTGAAGTCTGATTAAAATGTCTGTAGGTGAGAGGGACGAACAGAGCGGGGGAGTCCCTCCCTTCAGTGAGGGAACACATGGATTTGGGTCTGCTAAATGTCAACATGAGTAAGTCATGTATCACTTTGTTTCCATGATTTCTACACAATTAAATCATTAAGTGTCATTAAGGGACTTGTGTAATAGCCCCTCTGGTGCTGGTGGAGGCCTGGAGAGAAATCCAGCTCAGTGCCTGCTGCTACAACTATACTATTCTTTACTTGTTAATCTGCAGGTTATTACAGCATCATATCTCTATATGAAGCTGCATTAAAGCCACACACTCACTTCCATTGTGGTCTTTGCCCAGAACTAAGTAAAAACCTGAACTCTGTACAATCACTGGGGAAGTATGAAGTTTTACTGTAAATGTTGTGACGGTGGGGAAAAAGGAGAAAAAAGGGGTTTAATGTTCTGCATCCACTTTGGCAAAAGACTTGGCTGCAGAGCCAGGTCAACATTGTGGAAAATGGAAGAGTCATTATGAGTGGAAACACTTGTATTTAGATCATTACTTCACACAGTAATTATTACATACGGAGCGTCATGAGTCATTGCAAGAAGATTATCTTGCTAATCTCCAGGAAACAAAGGACCTGGAGGACATCGAGCATGCAGAAAAACATCGAGAATTATTATCAAATGATCTTTCATGCTTGCTTTTGTGAATACACAGTAACTGATACATGTTTTCTTTATAGAAAACAAAGCATTGATGAGGCGAAGGCCTTCACTTTGACTTTGCCAAAGCTCTGGAGAACATTTGCTTAAGAGGAAATGTAAGCTAGCTCATTTTGACATTAAAGACCCTAACTGGAACCATTACAAGCTGTTATACCTCATACCTCTCTAATGAATAGATGTGTAAAAACTCCAGCAGCCACTTTTCAATTACATCCTATTGGAAACAAAGGACTTTTATTCCTTGGAATACTAACGCAGCATTATACATGTCCATGCAAATACCTTGTGTTCTTGCTTTTCGGGTAACAAATTGCCGTATCATGTGTTACAATTACCTCCTCAGTTTGGCCAGCCAATACATCTTCCCAATGCAATGGGTTGAAAGCTATGAATTATGGCCATATTTCAGTCTAAAAGAAACAAACCACTAATTGCGACATGGCCTCTCGGTAATTTCAACAGAGAACCCAGAAAGGCACTCCAGCATTGGGGAAATCATTTACTGCTGCTCCTGCTTTATTTTGGTTTCGAATAACAGACACTACTAATTTGGTGTGGGCCTGACCCCTGCACCCCCCCCCCCCCCTCTCATGCCCCATGGGGAAAACTCCAATCAGCCCACATCTCCACCAACTTTTTCTTCAACTCCCTCTTCTTTTGCAAGCCTTCCCCGCTACCAGTGAACTGAAGACCGCCTTTCTCAAATGTTTCTGCTAATTCCCATTTCCTTTATAATCACAAGCTTTCATGTGAGTGGCTGGCTGGGGCCGGCTAGGGAGGGGAGTGGTAATTACTCTGGGGTCCCGGGCATTAACCCGACCAGGTGTCACTGGATGGCCTGTTTACCTCAGTGATTAATGAATGGCCTGCTAGTCTCTTACTACCCCCACCCACTGCTCTTTTATTCAGCACGGAGCGTGCCACTGAATCAATTTGCTGAGCACTGACAGGTCTGAGCCACATCAGGCCTCCGAGGCCAGCCGCTCCACCCGGGCCCTTCTCTTCTTACCGGACCAACTCATCTGTTAGCGGTGCTTAGCTAATTAGTACAGAGCTTCCTGAATGGCAGCGCAGTCAGCGTGAGCCCTGAGATAACATTTGTGTAGCACTTTGTTGCAACATTGATAAACAAGCAATTGAGTGTATTTTTCCCATTAATAACTGAACCAAGTGAATAATAAAGCACTAGTACCATGAATGTTGTGTCCCCTGCATGGCAGGACAAAAATAAATATGTAACTTTTTATGAACTATTATAACATCTTTTTTTATTATCCTGTTGTGTAGTGGCAGAGTAAAAGCTCTTAAGCAGCTTCAGGTTGAAGATCCAGTGCTGAGCCGGTAATAAGCCTCTACCTGGCCTGCATTAAAAGATTAACTTTTCATCAGTGTACAATAGACCAGCCCAGACCTCTCTGTTGAGAGGGTAAATATGTTTTAGCATCTCGCAGGCTGCAGGCTGCAGGCTGCAGAGCTGTGATGAAAAGGGGTGTGAAAGCAGAACTGTGTCGTCCCCTCATGCCTGTCAAAGAGGATATGGAGGGAGAGGAGCGCAGGCTTTGTGTACACAGGTGATTACCTAATCAGCCTGTCCTCTCTAAGAGGGGCCAACGAGGGTTCACGTCACTCAGCCGCCACAACTGAACCTCCCAAAGCCAAATACGGCCTCATTGCTATGATACTGACACAATAACACATGAGACACAAGGCGAGATGATTTCCAACAAATGTGCATCTTTCTCTACAATAGTGGAAGCAACAAATTAGGCTATGTTCATCCCCATTACTTCTCTTGGTAACCACTCATTTATTCATCATAGGCTATGAAAAGTGATGGCCCTATTTTTTGTAATATTAGGGTTAGGGTTATGTTTTAAGGGAAATATTTAGCTAACGGAGGTTTCGGTCATGGTTCCATTTATTTCTCTGAAAAACCACCCTGGTTGAGACAACACAGGTACACTTTCATACAGACACTGTATCAGAACATAATATTTTTGTACAAATTCCACATGAGATCAGGAGGTTTTCTATATGTGGAGTAATTTTAATAGCGTAGTTTTACTATTTTTGAATTGTTGATGCATTTTGTATTTCAGCCTATCCTCTTCAGGGGCAAAGGTATAAATTAACAGGGACAGCCCAAACACATCTTTTAAATGTGTGCAAGTGAGAAAAGTATCAGCTGTTACATTAAAAGCTCCGTTAGCGACAGTAGTAGGGAATGCTAGCTAGATAGCGTCCACTATTAATGTGTATTGTAGCTACTGGTAGCTACGTTACTAGCCCTGTTAGCAGTTAGCTACTAGCAAAAGAAATGACTATATGAAAACTGTGTTTAAGATTTGTAGGTATTTTCTGTTTTGCTATGTCAAAGAATAAATAATGAAATAGCCTACATTTCAGAATAATATTTTATGACATTCAATGTATTATATTGTAGCCATGGTATATATTAGTATTTAGTATAAATAGTTTTGTTTTTTTACCTTTCTGAGATTTTGTAAGCATTACAAAATTATGTACATTATGTAAGCTTCCTTTTATAGCCACACACCAATCCTTGCATTCTTCTGTAAGTAGAAATGAGTTTCAGAAACACTTGGAAGTGCCAGTCTATTCATCCAAGTTGTCACTTCTCACTTCAAACCTTATGAGGCACATTCAAGTGAATCATTGAGCCGTGATAATAAAATGATCCTGTTGGCTGTAATCACTGCGTGTCACGACAGCACACATTCCTACTTGTGTATTCAGGCTCAACTGGCGTGCCATGACATCAGCTAACAGTGAACATTAAGACAGGCCATTAACGGAGCTGCTGAGTTACAGGCTACTGCTGCTATCATCCCAGAGCTCTTAATGGATTGCATTTTGATTGTGTCAGCCAACACTCGAGCGGCCTTTTACAGGGCGGTTGAAGCTTTGCTGTACACTTCCAGCAGCTGTTTTTTCCACACTGTCTGTCAAAACAACATGGTTGAGTCAGGCAGACGTGGGTGTTAGGATGGAGAAGTGGGGGGTAAATTGTTGTGACTACCACAGGTGCGGACATGGAGAAGGAGACGAGCTGTCACTGAGGAATGCTACAGTATCCGTGTTCACAGCACAGGTGTACTGGTGTACCGCTCAGATGGATTAATATAGTGTTAATGAAACAAAAACACGTCAAAATTACCCAGCGCTCTATATAGTGTTTTAACACCTGCGGTTTTCTCTGCTGTTTGCACTTGTATGTCAGTATATGCTACGTTTCACAGGCCGAGAGCAGACCCGAGGAATTAGGCTATCACAACATCACTGTGAAATATTACTTGTGGTTCCTGATGACTGCAAAGCACAGCATTACAATTACAAAGGGATCACAGTGGTGATTAGTAAGGAAGACAAAACATATTGTTTCAGACACAAAGTATGCATCATATATGTGTGTGGCCTTGGGTTATTGTGTTTCAACTGTAGCCTGATATTTATTCCATTACCTGAATGCCATTGTGATGAACAAAGTGACATTCTGCAAATAATACTGACGCATGAACAGAACTAAACTTTTAACACACACAGTAATATGGTCTCTTATACAGTGCTATTATTTTCAGTTCAAATATGCAATGATAGCTCAGTTAAGTACTTCACAATATAGTTGAAGTACAGAACTTGAGTAAATGTACTTTACATTCCATCAATGTCATGAATTACTTTCTACATTTAGTTGAATCCCTCCTTGATTTGAGGTCACTATGCTAATCCTTGTGGTGACGTGGAAAATGTCTCAGTTTATGACTTTGACAGATGGTGACAAATGTCTTATTGAAAGAAATGAATTTCTGATGAATTATGCCCCGATCCATTCAGTGAAACTCGATGATGCAGAGCCAAACCTGACTGGATTTATTATATGGAAATGCCGCTTCGCCATCTTGAATGAACATTAACAACTTTTAACATTTGAGTAAGAATGGTCTTGTCTCTATGTTGGAAATATTGGAGGGTTATTTAGCAACTGAGCATTACATACAAATCATAGCTTATTAATTTTGGGCGGGGCGGGGGGGGGTCATCACCTTCATATCCAGCTGACGCTTTTTGTTCCAAATTAAAACTACTTGCTGAATGGGAATTGAAAATGTAATATCTGGCCAGTGATGATCTGTTCGAAACTTCTCTGGTGGGAGGAGTTCCTAAAATCTGAGCCATTGCATGCACAGGCCACACTGGGCTAACGCTGTCTTTGTTAATGCAAAATGTAAATAACTTTCAAGCAATGCTGAACAGATTATCACAGAAACATTCCATCTGAGAAGTAATGTGTGGAGCATTTACACCCAACAGAACACATAGAAAACTCATAGATAAACGTAAAATGTCTAATAACGTTAGCTTGTTACTCAGAGAGGCAGCAGACGCTGTGTACTAAGAAGGCGACAGGCAGCTGGTGAATTTTTATATACAATGTTGGGCCTCATCCATCAGAGGCTTCCTTTGTAGCTGCAGGTAGTTTGTCAGGAGGTCAGCGGTCAGCGTCTGGTTTACACCTCTCTCTCTCTCTGTTCCAGGCCGGAGTCGGCTGACTGGAGGGGGGTCATGGTATTGACCGGGGCCTTGGATGGGAGCCCTTGACCTGTGCCTCCATTTAAAAGCTATAAAGGAAGCCCTGCTCCAATCTAATGTTTTCCACAGAGGTGCCGGACACCTGCACTCTGTCATTGTGTTTAGATTGTGAGCAGAGGCTGATAGGGCCAGCTGGGCCTCGCTATCATTAGATCCAACTAGGCTTACAATAACAGAGGAGAAGGCAACACAGAAACACATTACATTTCACCTTATTTATGGCATTTGATGACAAGAGCACAGCTCACAATCCAACTTGGACATTAGCTGGCTAAATTGATACAAAGCACTTACGGAGCTCATCCACCCGTCTAGTGTCTAGTGCGAAGATGCTTGTCTGCTGTAAATATTAGGTTTGAGGAACATTTTTAGCTTGTCAAAACAAAGCACTGCAATGGCTTTTAACGTCCTTAATCTTTGGATGATTGTTCAAAACAGATTCTTGACTCACTCCGCCTTACATCTGTTCAAACAGCTCCCTTCACAGTTTCCTAAAACTGTGCGGCTGTAGACGACAACACAATGAGATTTCAGTTCAACTTTCCGTGGCTCAATTTATGGTATTTTCTTTATGGAAATATATTCTACACAGTGGAAATTACCTAGCCTGTATAATGTTTATATCAGCTTGTTTATAAAAGTCCCATGAATAAACTTTTTCCATTAATGCAGCTTTGCAAAGAAAGTAAATCACTTACAGAACATATTATTAGTGAAAAAGTGACGGGAACATTTTTCCTTCTTGTTATTTCCTGAAATAATATTAATATATAGTCTGAAGAGTGATCCTAATGATTATCATAGAGCTCAACATTCATGTTTCAACTTATTAATAAGTCTTGAGCAGGGATAATGTCTAAAGTGAATCACCATTTTGGTTCCAACATTTACTAAAGATATCCTACTATTAAAATACATGTATCAATGATGAAGGGTCCAGAGTTTTAAAACAATGCAGTCCTGAAATCAAAGTTATTGTTTAAAATACTAGTTTTGGCATTTTTGCTTTTATTTGACAGACACAGCGATAGAAGACGAGGAGAGAGGGGACGACATGCAGCAAAGGGCCATGGGTCAGATTAGAACCCAGGCCGCTGCGGTAAGGACTCAGCCTTGGTACATGCACGCCCGCTCTACCAGGTGGGCTACCTGTGGGCCTAAAATCAAACTATTTTAAAGGACTATACCAGTGTTATGCGTGTTTAATGCAATACGAATCATGTAGACTTTACTTTATTTATTTATTTTTACGATTTTTGAATACAAGCTGTACAGTTATAGATTTGTGTTTTTTTATTCTGACAGAGTCTGACCGTTGAAATGTGCTTAAAGGATAAAGATGGCCATATTCTATATTTTTTGCATTGTCATAAAAAGAGCAAATGCAACATCTCTTTAGACTTTCTGACTTCCCTTCCATACCTTTGGCTTTCATTGGACCATTGATTCCATGAATACATATATCTCCAATATTGGCTCACAAATGTAAAGTTTCATTCAAAATTAAACATTTTAAGAAAAAAGCTGCATGGCACTGTAGTTTTTATAAAACATCATTCAAACAGGGAGAAGTGAACAAACATGTGAGCCAGTGCACATTACTGTGATTTTAACGGAGGTGGAGCTTTATTGCTCAGGACTACGATATATTAGGCTGCATACAAAATACTTGATGACATTAAGTCAAATATGGAACATCACCAGACTTTTCCTTTAAGCTTTATAATACAATATAGTGGACATGAAGTCTGCATTCATTCCTGTGAATGTTACATTATTGTGAGGTAAAGCAGCGCAGACATTTTTCACAAAATAAAGTCACTTTAACAACAAATAATATTAAACTTGATATTTGTTGTCGTAATTTTCACAAGTAAGTGTCCTATTTGATATTTATATTATATAGAAATTAATGAAAAAATTGAAGGAGAAACACATCCAAATGTCTAAAACAAAACAGTATGGTTTGTTAAAATGGTGAGCAATGATATATATATGCAGTTAATGGGTTAAACGAGACTTTTTCTTGTTATTTTAATTTTTTCATGTCATGATGTTATCCATGACATGAAAAAATTGACATTTGTTGGGAAACGTTTTGAGACATTTGAATAAATAATAATAATAATAATAATAATAATAATAATAATAATAATAATAATAATAATAATAATAATAATAATAATAAATTGTATTTATAGGCGCACTTTTCATTTGAGTAAACAAAACTCAAAGTGCTACAGAATAAAAAAGATGAAGCAGAATATACATTTAAAAAACATTTGGTAGACAGACAAGACATCAGATGGATGGTTAAAGTCTAGCAAAATGCTTTGTTAAAAAGGGCATGCAGGCGAGGTGAGGAGCACATGGTTGAGCTGCTCAATGTTTGTGTGTGTGTGTGTGTGTGTGTGTGTGTGTGTGTGTGTGTGTGTGTGTGTGTGTGTGTGTGTGTGTGTGTGTGTGTGTGTGAGTGTGTGTGTGGTGGGTCCCATTGCTAAATCTAATTTGCAACTAATTACTGGGTTGTTTTCCCTCGCTGTTTCCATAAACATTCAAACATACACAACCGTTATAACAGGGCGTCTGTGCTCCACAATTCTGCTGCTAGTAACCACACATTTTTATGGTGTTATGTTGACGCTTGTCTGCAGTTATCATGAGTGACATGAACTTTTATTCAAAGCCAGAATGCGCTTTCATTTAAAAGGAAATTGGAGTCATGATAGTCTGTTTTTGACAGAGCTCGCAGGAGGGAAACAGAAAGAGAAAGATAGAGAGAGAAATGCTGTGTGGCTGAGCAGCCTTGGGCAAGGTTAGCAGAAAGGCACCCATCTGGCAGTGTGAATTTTGACTGGCACATAGCTAAACAGTGATGCAGTTTGACAAATTTCAAACAGAGCTTATGAAAAGATAACATAAACCCAATAGTCAGTCTGGGCTGAGCCGCGTCCACCTGTGTGTGTCACCCCAGAGTGTGAGTTAAAGGCCACTGCTAATGAGCACCGGTGCTCCGCGCTCTTGGATTAAGGTCTTTGTAAAGTAAATCACTGTCAGATAAAGGCACAGTGTTTATAACGTACCATTAATATTTTGATCGGTATGTTTAAGAGAGCCAGCTCCTTAATGCACACTGTCCTGGGCTTTAATGGGATGCACTGGCATATCTGCCTCTGCCCCCCAGTGTGTTAACAGGTCATGAATCTTTTGCCAATTTAAGCACCATCCTGTTAGACAGCTTTTCCCTTCGTGCAGTCTGTGTATGGCTCGGGGAGATGTTCTTGGCGACTGCAGTGTTATTTGGTCAATCTTGATGGTGGAGGTGGGGGGGCAGTGGGTTGGGGGGGGGGGGGGGGGGGTCAGGGACAAAATGTTTGGCAGCAGAACTTTCATTTATTCATTTTCTACAACTAATACATTATGATCATGCAGTCACCCAGAAGCTCTGCATTAAAGAGCAGTTAGCATTAGCACATGTGCTACACTAAGTCTTCAAACAGAGCCATTCATGTAGCCATAAAAGGCCAATGTAAGTATTAGTACAGCAACACAATGAATCCAAATGAGCAAACCATCATATGGTCTGCATACTCATACTTTAGAAGTGCCAGGTATTGATCCGGCCACTTTGAATACATACAACTATGGAGAAGGTAATGGACAGTGTCACTCCGGGGATATTAAAACAGAATGTTGTTTCTTGTCTGCCAGCTTTACTAAACAGATCAGCATCATGAATGCTTCCAGCAGCTGCTAAAATATTTAGCTCTGCTTACACAATGCCCTCTTTCTGTGTTGAGACATGAATCAATTATCATAGGCCTTTTTTAAAATGTACAATATCCCAATAAAGCCATGACAGTGTGACAATGAGCCAGTACCAGGACCTGAAACCGAAGCAGCTTAATAGAGTTGTGCCATCATTCATTTTATTATCACACCTGTACTTTTATACTGTGAGGTGTCAAAATGTCTTCTGTGCTGTAAAGCACAAGAGACTCTTCCCAGATACAGAAATGATGCTCTTCTCCAAACAACAACAACAACAACAACAACAACAACAACACACAGATAAATGCAGTTCTTATTTATGGCTTTAGTTATTAAATTCAACATTTAACAACTAGAGTGCAGATCTCTGCCATGTAAAGAACCAACAACAGTTTACTTACCTAGTAAAATGTGCAAATCTGGACAGGGAGCGTTCACAATCCCGAGTGGAAACAAGAAACCAAACTGAAGCAGCTGTTGGTCAGCAGTCAATAACGTTTAATAAGTTAGGGTTTGTTCAAACAGTGTGAACCGCCGCAACTGCAAGAAGTCCTTGAGCATACATTTATAAATGAGCACATAAAATATAGGCATGCACACACACACACACACACACACACACACACACACACACACACACACACACACACACACATAGAATATATGATGCTCAGAGATAATACAAATATAACGTTGTCGGTCCAGAATAATTCTGATCCGATGCCACTGTCGACGGGGTGAATAACTACGCTGTGGTTAGGTTTAGGCACAAAAACAACTTGGTGAGGGAGAGATCTTTTGCTTTGCAATAAGTCCTTTATTAAGGTTAGGGTTAGGGTTAGGGTTATTACATTACCTGATTATCTTTTTTGCTCCTGTCATAATCACGCAGCCACTGGAGGGCACTGTCTCTGGAGCGTAAACACATGTTGTAGTTCTGGATTTCCTAAAACAACTGATGCTGTGAGAAGAATCTCACTAAATGACATGTAGTGGAGAATAGATATTAAAGCAGGGACAGAGAGCAGGTTAGTTCCTCCAGTGTAGTCCGTCATGTCCAACATGTTTTCTATGCACATCTTTTACATCCATGTTAAGGAATCTCTTCCACTAGTCATGGCTATACAACTGTGATTATAACTGTCACCTCTTGTTACTGTCTCCAAGGCCATCATAGAATTACTTACAGTTCCTGTGCCAGGAGTTCCTGATTGTTTTCACTGAAATCACATAAGGCCTGAGAGGAAACTTCCCAGTGATTCCAGAGCCATGTGAGGCACATCTGGGAGATTACTACAGTCCACACACACCAAAGGCCTTCTGCTATTTTAATCCACACTGAATATTCCAACAGCCTGCAATCAAACTACATGAGAGATGATTGGATGTACAACAGAAGGTTGTAAGATTGGGGAGTATAATTGTGTTGTGCATGTCCTGTTTAAACAAATATCCAGACAGCATATATCCTGAAACTGCAGTGATGCACATTTTAAAGATGTCACTTGTAGGACCTTATAATCCATTAAAAGAAACTAGTGGTTGGGATATATTGTAACTGAAATACAACATAACCTTATGGAACAAAATACATAAGACCAACTCTCAATTCACTTGTCACTATAGAGTAAACGGTTTAGTGTGTATTATATAGGGAGTGTGTAAGGCATCCCTGCAGACATTACTCAGGGCTGAAAAGGGTTATACCCAACAAGGCCCCACCAGACAGACCAACACGTTTAGCACGTAAAATATACAATGGCTCCTCAGAGCACACTGTGTGCATGCATCACTACGGCAGCTATAATTCAGTGGAACCAGGAAGTGGCTCTGCAATGTAAAGTTTGACTAATAATTTCACCACTTGCCTAAACAAAGAACTTCTAAAGACGTTTGACTGACCTGGATGATGTCTGCTTGTTGCCTAACTGGACCTAATTTTAGTGACGTGTTCTCAGATCTCAGCAGTTAATTTGGTGAGTACAATATTATCATAACTAATAGAAGCAATACAAATATAAAACACAAAGTGTAATAACTGCAAGAGCTGTAACTCCTGAGCGCAATAAGAGAACATCATAAAATCATGTGTATATATATATTTATATATATATGTATTTTTATATTTATAAACAAGCAATTAGGAGATGACACCTTGGATTTTATATTTCATTGAAAATTCAGAAAATAATCATCATACGTTGCTGCCCTAACCCAAACTCACACTGCTTTAATATTCATAAAGTCCGAGGCACGTGGAACCATGATTGATCCTCTGAAGGCTTGAAGAATCAGACACCCTCAACTACTACTTCCTCACATAAAAGATAACTGCAGCTGTGGGAGTCACCTGAAGATGCTGAATGATAAGAATCACAGTTCGCAGCTCGAAAGGCTCAAATGTTTTCTCACAGTGCTTTGCTGTTTACACTTCTTGGGTTTCATCTGTTTTCATAATCTCTATCACTTAAGACGCAGGGCTTTTGCACGGCTGAGCTCCTTTCCAACATTTAGCCGGTACAGAAATGCTTAAGACTATCATCTACATCTAAATAAGAAGCTAAATATGAACACAGAACACATCCACAATGATTTATGAAGGCTTCAAAGAGATGTAAGTGTTGGGAAGAAGGCCTCAGTGTTTTAGGAAATATGTGTTCTGAAGAGAGAAAAGAAATGAAGGACTGTATAAATCCTTTAGCTATGCACCATGGGTAACTTAAGTCTTGAAGTTGTTACCAAAGATAGATGGCTGCCTTTTGAAAAGCCCTGGAAAGTGGGATTGACTTTCAAGTTGGATTTTGAAAGGGAAGGGGTTTTGTGCTGTAATTGCTATATAATGAGGGTTTCACTGACCTCCTGCCACATCTTGGCAATGTTTTTTTATTTACTCGTCTCGCAAAAGGCAACGACTCTGTTAAACAGATGGAAAAAATATGTCTCTCCAGCTCCTGCAGGAATTTGATTTCTCCCAACAGCTGTCTTGCTTTATACAAGCATGAAGTCAGGGAATCGCCCATCTCAAATCAATCACGCCGGCTGACGTTTCCTGCAAACTGTGCTCAGAGCCGACGGGCTGAGAGGGAGCATCGTGACGGGCTGATGTGCTCTTGTTTATGTCCTCTAATGCCTTCTCCCATTAGCTGCTCCACTGAGAGCTGAGATCTGAGCCACAGGAAATCACCTGACACCTGCAGGAGGAAACTTTAACACAACTCCATTAGGGCTGAAAATGACTCTGAGTGCACTGTGATGATGATGGACCAGACTATTACAATTCACATTTCTTTATATTGACTGTGAAAGGCAGCAACATCATTAAAGTAAAAACCTGTGATATTTTCATATAAATAATTATACTTTTAACTACTTGTTACTGAAAGCTGTTACATCACTGATCGTTCACACACTGATTAAAATCGCTTTTACATATTAGTCCTACCTGGAATAAATCAAAAATCTAAATCAATGTGTTCGACAATGATCTGTGGGCTGTGAGCTGAAACTTGGGATGTGCTTCTTCTGACAGGATAAAAAGAAAAACATCATCTCGTGCCATTATTTGTAGATTTTTTCATCTTTCAAATGATTCTGATGGATCTCTTGGAAGAAAAGTTGAGCAGTTTATGCGTCATCTGGATGTTCAGGTCAGATCCTGTGCCCCCTCCATCTGTTCAGATCTGTCATCAAAACGTTGCAGTTGAGCAGTGAAACAGAACCTGTCATTCAGGATAACAAGAGTTTTTATTGGAACTATTTTCCACAAATATATACAAACATATGAGAAGCATAAACTCATGGATCATAATGGTCACCTTGATGATCATAACAATGACAATGTTAACAGTGTTATCACTTTGGTATTACAAACAAATGATGATATGGCTTTTATGTGGATTCTGGTCAAACGTGACTCTGAAGTGCACATAGAGAAGAGTACTTATTTAAAGTGAACAGTGAGGACTTTTTATAAAGCTGAGGCTGTAGCTTTTCAAGCAGAACCATCAAATCATTTTTATTTACGTGCATATTTACACCATGACTGTGGAATCGGTCATTTGACCAAGAGAAGTGTTATATGAAGTGAATATCATTGTTTGGCAGCTTGATATTAAACAACAACAACACAAACCTTCTGTGGTATGTAGCCATGCACACACTTTTCTCTCTACGCCCCAAAACACTGTTCTCTGGAGCTACTTTCTCTTGAATTAACTGTATAGTCTTTATTGACATAACTGTTCACCGTAAGATGCACAATTTTGGTTTTCTAAAAAAGAGATTTCAAATGTCATTTTGTACATTTTTGAGCACCACCATGTCCAGCGTAACATACTGGGCCCGGGGGCAAAAATGTGCTCCTGCGTACCTGATAACCCCCCCTTACTCATACTTATCTACACTTATATATCAAATAAGTCTTAAAACTATATTGGATACAGGAACACAGGGCCTTAAGTTCAAGTTATACAGTAGGACCCACCTTACAGCAGCAATCCATGGGAGCAGCACAACAAACAAAACACTTTATAAAGTTGTTGTTAGAGAACATCTGCTCATTTAAACACAGAGCAACATTAGCATTCAGTTAAAGTTGTGTTTGTGTCCACCTGAAGAATGTCAGTCCAATATTCTGTCTCTTCGCTCTGATGTGGCTTTCAGCAGCTCCTGGGAGACACATGTGTCTCCTCTGTCTTCCATGTGTTCAGCAGCTAGTCTCTAACTGTGTGTGCAGCAGGTGGAGTACAGCAGCTTCATCTGCAGCCTGCTGTCGGTTAATGAGAGCGCTGAGAGTGAACTAACTGTTCAATTGGGCCATAAAAGCAGACACTGAGGTCCATTACTGCCAGTCATTCAGCCATTGTGATAAAGACATATTGATCAGTGCAGCTTTAAGGCCCCTTCATGATACTGTAAATGGTAAATACTCCACATTCTCAATAAGCACATTCCAGGTCTATTTGTCCAAATGCTAATCCAGCCCTGGCACCACAAAACTGCATTCTATGGCTAAATACCATGAGAGGAAAGTGAGAACATATGTGTTTTTATCATTTAGACACATTTGAACTTTTGAGATGTTCTGGTGACTAACCTTAAAAATGAATGATACAATTATTTCATATTTAGCACATCATGTCCCGTACTATGTGTTTTACTGGCCGGCTTATAATGACAGTCTTCTTCTTTGAATGCAGTCATAGTTTCCATCAGAAGCATATGAACAATAATAATACAATATGAACATGATTTAGTTAGAGTGATAAAACAAAGAGAAACATGTCAGAGCTGACGTGGAGCTGGGCCTGCACAGAGCTGGGTTTCAGTGCAATTGGGATCACACACCGCATGTGCAGTTTTGGCACATATGTTAGATTAATCAGGGGCTCTTTAATTGTGGAGACATAACACCACCACCACCACCACCACCACCCCCCCCCCCCCACACACACACACACACACACACACACACACTGGGCTCTTTCTAGTCACAGACCTCTTGACTCCATAAACACCCGCTCTCAGAAATTGGGGTCAACCTCTCATTGCGCGCACCAGAGCGCTATCATGCCACCTCAAAGGGCCCCCTTAATGATTAAATTGCGTCGAGTATGGATGTTGGGAATCTGCAGATTCCTGGCGGCCGACTCTTCCTCCTGATTGTAATTTATGTCGGAAGTCGTTGCTGTCCAACACTCGGCTCGTGCAAAGCCCAGGAGAGAGGATGTGCACGTGTATCATCCAGACTGCTGCAGCTTCACCTTTACCATTCACAAGTGAACTACTTTCTGAAATGTGCCCATGTTTTCATCCTTGTTGCTGGGACTCAAACCTGTTGTTTAGGTCAACCCGCCATTCGTGTGTGTGTGTGTGCGTGCGTGTGTGCGTGCGTGCGTGTGTGTGTGTGTGTGTGTGTCTGACCACCCCGTGAAAAAGAAAAGAGGAAGAGGTTTTAGATGATTAGCAGGAATTTGAAGAATCTGTCTTCCATCATAAAGAGCAGCCGATGAAAATGAATATAGAAAGTTTATTAAGCATCAGAGGCATTGTGGGATGAAACAAGTGTAAGTATTATGATCATTTAGCCTTTAGGGTTATTTCATTTAATTATGTCTTTACATTATAATGACACTCTGATAGAGAGCTGGTCATTTTATATAACAGTAAAGGTCTCTTCTTGATGGATTTGAGTGTGTGGATGTGTTTAGTGTGTTTTGATTTATCCTGAGATCCAGACCTTTAAATGTAGTATTTAAGACGTGTTTGCTTTGCTCTTTACAGCTCTCTCATACACACTGACATGAGATCCCACACACTACCAGCTTCAAGGACAACAGCTGAACCTCAAGGTCATCAGGCCAAGACAAAGCTTTGTGAAACAGACATGTTGAAACATTTAAAGCTTGGTGTCTAGTGTTCTTCACACAGCACACACAGCCTGGTGCAACAGACACTATTTATATTGTTGCTATATTTACAGGTGGAAGCCCAAATACTGGGCATCTGTTTCTACAGATTCTGGGCTGGTGAGAGAGTGTTTTTCTATGTATTTCTTTTTAAATTAATTAGCAATCTTTTTGTATCAAATGTATTTTGCACTTTGGTCATGGCAGCTAACCATGACAAGATGGAAAACGCCTGGTTGTTGTATTTCCCTTTTATTCCAACACCTACTTATTTGATTTTTGACATAATTTGAACAAAAATTAGGTGTGTGTGTGTGTGTGTGTGTGTGTGTGTGTGTGTGTGTGTGTGCGCGCGCGCGCGCGCGCGCGTGTGTGTTATTGGGGGAAGAGAGATGTTAACAATTTTCTTAATCAATAAGTTTCCATAATACATGTTAGAGAAGCATCAGCGTGTTCTTAATATTTAAATCTCTATGAAGTAAAGTTGTTATATGGACTGACTCAGACTCGAGACTGTGAGACAGGGAGGCCTAATCGTAAAATAAATACGTTACAATATTTCATTAAACAACAATATTAAACTAAATATTGGAACCTTTTAAATATTACTATGGATTCATTAAAAATACAATTTAAGCATGAAAATGTCATTTTAAAATCACTTCCCCGTATAACTGACGCACGTTGGCTCTAAACTCTCCCCGCCTGCTATTATCTGCAGGGCTGTTTTTAAGAAGAAAGATATTACATATATAATGATACCGTAATTTCTCCCGCGTCTATTAAAGTTTTAGCGCTCTGTACACACAAACACACATATACACAAACGTGCGCGCAATATCATATAGCATATGCGCAATCATTTCAATTAAACTATTTAGTCTGTCTACTATATTTACATTTTTAATTATTTACTTTTAGTATTATATTTTGGTACTGTTTGCTTATTTATGATATTTTGTTTTCTTTACTTCCTCTTGTTCCACCGCCCTTAACACTGCACATGTGCGCTATGCGATGAATAAAGGTTATCTTACTTTCATTTATCTTACTTTCATTTCTAGGCCGACATCACATGTTGTGTGCCGCTCATCCTCACCCCGCCTGCACTAAAAAGAAAAAGTCAATAAAGTAGAAGAAGGTTGGTTAAAAAGCCAAAGTGAAGTCCAGTAAAGATCTCCGCGACTTTAATGAATGATTTAGCAGCAAACTAATTGAGATAAAATAATAAGTGTGTACATTCATGTACAGATTACATGTAGATGTTAGTAACGGAAGTCCTCGCGCCGTTAAACTGTTTGTCCTCATCCAGATCTCCTGAACTCAAGTAATGTTGGATGTTCACTAAAATAAATAACTTCTGATCTGTGTCCAGTGTGAGTCCTCTGACTGTTTGCACACATTTAAAACCCGCCTCGGCCCAACATCCCAGCAGCGCTTTAAGAGGGAATAAAAAACGGCAAATTAAATATAAAACTGACAAAAGGTCGTATGTAAATATATTAGTGCGAATATAAGCTGTAATACGAATCAGAAAGAGAAAACGGTATACACTATGTAAGTGAACGCACAGATGTGGACGTTATGTTGTAGTTCAAATCAATAACACTAATATGTAAATCATTTAAATCTGAAAATTTGAAAAAGAAGAAAAAGATTGTTAGAATAATTTAGGGGAAATTCTTTGTTCTGTTTCTCATTATAGTTCCTCAGCATCACTTACACAACTCCATGAAGAGTAGTCCCAATGTATGGGTAAATATAATAATAATAATAATAATAATAATAATAATAATAATAATAATAATAATAATAATAATAATAATAATAATAATAATAATAATAATAATTATTATTATTATTATTATTATTATTATTATGTGTGAATCCCATATTATTCACACTTTGATTTAAAGCCAGGCTGCATCAGCCTCTCTTATTTTTTAATGTTTAATGAACTATTGTGTGTAACCATATATGACATGACTTATGAGCCTGTATCATCATCATCATCATCATCATCATCATCATCATCATCATCATCATCATCATCATCATCACTTGTACTGTACAACCTGGATTCAAGGTGATTCATGCGCCTGCGTCCTTTATAATAAACAGAGAACAGTATAAGTGAAAATATATTTAATAATTAAACATAGCATAGTTACACAAAGGGAATGCAAAACCGAAGAGTGAGAGTGGATCCTTAGAATATAAAGGGGAGACCTACTGCACAGGTTTGAGCTCCCTCCTCAACAGCAGCAGTTCATCATGAGGGGCTGCATGGTAGGGCCCGGGCAGAGAGGAGGCCTGTGCAGGGCCCGCAGCACACGGCCCAGCTTCAGGAGCAGCATCTTGCAGCACATCCTCTCCACGCAGGTTCTGAGTCTGGCTCCAGACAAAAGAGCTTCCCACACTGAGAGTCATTCCTCCTGAGTGTTCTCTGAGCCTTCAGGCTGGCGGTCAGTGTCAGCCGCAGAGCGCTCCTGTTCAGAGAGCTGCTCGCTGCTGGGGATGGAGTTCTTCTTTGGACGGCCTTTTGGTTTAGTGGGGGACTCCAGGCCTCCGCCCTGCAACACCTGCAGGTTAAACAGGCAGAACAATCAACGACATACTGTAATGTGTAACATCAACACAGGCAACAAATATAGTTTCAGACACTTCAGGTCATGTTATTTTCTGAATTTTCCATAATTAACCACATTTAAAGATATGATACATTTCATATAAAGAAATCTGGGCTATTGCCAGTGCTAATCCATTGTACTGAACAACGTTTCCCATCAACATCTGTGTCAATAATACAACACAAACAGTTTCCTATTCTTTGTTCTTCTTGTTTGTATTGTTGTTGTAAAGGCCATATCTCATATACAATTACCACTACCTCATCACCATCATCATCATCACCTTCATCATCACCACCATAATGAAGAATAACTTACAATTTTTTTCCATTTCATCCTTCTGTTCTGGTACCATGTTTTCACTTGCAGCTGACTGAGGCCCAAAGACTCAGCCAGATCTATTCTGTGAGGAACAAATAGAGGAATCAAATGAATAATTCCACATCAGATTACAGTTCAAGGTTTTGCCGACACTTTTTATGTATGGGCAAATGATCAGTTGCCCCTAATAACTCAGTATAATACATTATCATTAAAGTATTAACTTACAAGCATTCAAGGCTACCAATTGCAACAATGCCACTTTATATTATAATGCCCAAATATGAGCTGCCATCAGTGAAACCCTGACGTCATGTATGTGTGTTTGTGAATTTGTTAGCAACACGCAGGAGTTCAAATGTAGGTGGCTCATTTCATTTCACAGTTGTACCCAGGGTACTTTTGTATTTGACTACTTTTAGACCAACACAATAAAATAATTATATTACCATCAGTGCAAAGAAGACTTTGCAATATCATTGTGGGAAATACAATTTACAGAAAGTATAGTTCCAATTGAACAGTTAGAGTAAAACATCCCATTTCTGTGTACAGACATTGTACCCACCTATCAGGCGTGGAGAGATACTTCTGCTTCTCGAAGCGCTTCTCCAGCCCCATGAGCTGCAGCTCGGTGAACACGGTGCGGCTTCGGCGGCCCTTCTTTGTCTTGCTGCATCCGTCGGCTCCGTGCTCCATCTTCCCGCGGAGGTGCAGGTCCAGCGGGAGGTGGTGAGACGCAGCGCCGAGCTGCAGGCCCGAGGCCCCGGACAGCAGCGGGGAGCCGAGCGGAGAGCCCAGCGAGCAGGACAGCGGGGACATGGGGAACTTGAGGAGGCTCACCTGGTCGGCTTTCAGCACTAAAGGAACAAAGACACAAACACGGAATGCTGGATGTTAAAAATGGAACTCAGGTTAGTGCTTTATACATGCATATGTGTATCTATCTACATGCAGACTTCTCAGGTCAGAGTTCAGATCATAATCTTAATACTGCAGCTGATGAAAAATATAGCTAACGCATTTCTGATAAATATGAGCATGCAGTTTGATTGATTGGATTTATTTGATGATTAAATATAACACTGCACGTAAAAAAATCAGCGAGGATACAAACAGAATAAAGCCCGAAGGCTTATTCCCATTGTAGTCAGTTAAACTACACTGGAACTTTATTAACATGAATTACAACTACACCTCTGTATTGTCATGTTATTTATGTCTATATGTAGGCTATTATCAGGTTCTATTAAAACACTGATTCGGATTCATCATTGAATTTAAATAAGGCCACAGGAGCAGGGCTTTTCACACAAACTGGAGTTTATGTTAAAATTAGTAATCTATTATTAATATTAGTAATAATTATAGTTTATAATCACCGGGTGTTATACAAGGCTATGCACACACATACACATTCACATACACACACACACACACACACACACACACACATATATATATATATATATATATATATATATATATATATATATATATACACACACGCACACACACATATGCAACCAATATATATTTTTTAAACAGTATAGGCCTATGAGTAATATTTTAGGATTTCTTTATTTTGTCCGAGGAGCGCGTGAGGAGCTGAACCCCGCCAGAGAAGCCAAATGTTACTCATGCAACTTAAAAACATATATTATATTTAAGCTTGTTTTCATCCGTTATGTATTGTTCTGAATACAAATCAAATGAGACATTTACTTTAAGTTTTTCTTTTGACACATTTACTCGATATATCTGGTAAATCTGAAGTTTGCTTAATAATTGAAAATTATTAGCTGAAATTCGATTCTTAAAAATATTCCTGCCTGTGTCAAAAGTTGAATTATCTTCCCTTGAAATACACTGTTTTATCTGGAGCACAATACCCACTCGCTATAATATTGGCAATTAAATATATTCCTAATTTTAAATCTATGTTATCATTAATAATACAAATACATGATATTATTATCTTCAGTCCTACAATGTTTCCAGTATGAAACCACTCACATCGACGCATTCATCTTGTCACAGGCCCTCTCTTACCCAGTTGGTTGTGGAAAGGCCGGGCGGACAGGAGTGCCTGTACCCCGAATTTAAGCAGCTCCCCGGCCGGAGCCGACGCTTTGTGCTCCGGGTGATCAGTCAGGATCTCTTCTATCATGAAACTCCTGTAACGATGAGTTCTGTGGTCAGGATGAACCCCCGGAGGGTAGTAATGCAGCCCCATATCCAAAGGATGCTGCATAATCTGGCTGTGCGGTCACCTTTACAGAAACCAAGCGATAAAGTACACCGATCCGCTCTCCTTCAGTGGCCCAAGCCAGCTGTCATGTCCTCCCTGTAGTGTCTCTACAGTCCGGATATCAACACTGTAGATCACAGTTATCCTCAGGTCAAGGGAAATATCAAGTACAGGCAGCCACTTCTCTGCGCGTCTGTGCGTCCCATGCGCGTTTGACACGTTACTTCTGGTCAGAGTTGATTCTTTTTGGAGAAGAAATCTGGAACAGAGAGCAAACCTTTGACCAAAAACCCGCGAACCCAGCCGTGTGCATGCCCACTGGCTGTGTGTGAGCCGCTCAGCGCGTCACCTTGGCAGTGAGTTGAGGAATAAACTTCGGGTTTTATGAGTCTCGTCATAGCTCCACCTCTCAGGGTGAGTCTGCCTTCACTGCGCCAAAGTTACAACCAGGTTACATGCAATCCTGCATGGATTTATATGTGAAAAGGAGGAAAATAAAGACATTTTATATACCTTGCAGGTGACTTTGCGAGTTTTAGGGCATTAGTTTGATGAAAATGATAATGAAGACGATGATGATGATGTTTTATAGCCCTTAATGCAGCACAGAGGCTCAAGGCAAAGTAATAAACAAACATGACACTTTCATTTCATAAATACGTTTTACATTTTTTTATTATCAGTGTTTTTGATTGTTATTATTATTATTATTATTATTATTATTATTATTATTATTATTATTATTATTATTATTATTATTATGTAAGGATTGATTATATTAGGGCATTGGGATGTTGTTAGGTTACATTCACATACATGCCTGTAGTAACACAGGAGTTTGCAGGTTGTACAATATTTTAGTTTTTGCCAAGAAAATTATCAATATTATCTTTTTTTCTTCTACTGTTATGTCTGAATATCCACTTGTGATTATTTAATTTGATGAAATTGTTGCCAAAATGATGTATAAATTATGCAAAGTCAGCTGATGGGATCAGTGGAAAATATTTCATTCTAGAGGTCAGAAATCCCAGAGCACCACTGGGATTTTTTTAATTTGAGGTTATTTGGCTAAAGAATTGTGAAATATCTCCCACAGCATATTTTTAGCATGTCTCAGGGTTGCTTTGAGAAAAGCTCTGACCTTCTAAAATCAGCTCTGTAACTTAAAACCTCAAAGAACCACCTGAATGCTTCAAAGTTGGTGGTTTATTTAGATTGTTGATAACTATTTTATTTATCTTATTTTGTTGACACAATTTAGGGGCAGGATACCCATAAACTGGTCGGTGTAAATACCTCTTCCAACACATCCCACACATCACCGAACACGTTGGAAACATAAGAACTGAGCAGGTACATGTTTGGTAATATAAGCAGCATGATGGAGATATACTGTATGTGCAACTGACAAGGCTATTGCAGCATTAATGGTGGTCAAAAGTGCCGGCTGAATGACAAAGTACTGTTTTCAAGTCTAGAGAGGAGCAGTTCCTAAGGAATGCTCTAAGTTTAATGGCCATATGTTATGAAATATGAATATGATATTTTCAATCATATATCAATACTCAAAGTTTTAAATTGTGGTCTTGATACAGCAAGTGTCCTTTAAGTGCACTGTGGTACAAAATCACAAATCCTCCATAATAATGTGTAAGGATGAGCACACACAGTCATCTTTCGGAGGAAAACAGAAAACTCCTCTGAAGTTTAGAAGAGATGATGGCTTTCACATGTTCACTTGTCATTGGTCATATATTTGCAAATGATCAGTTAAATAGTTCATGTGAATGGTAATCGCTCATATTCTTTCTAATATATCGTACAATTAAAAGATCTCACAGGCCACCAACATCTTGACCTCAGAAACAAGTACTAAGGTAGAACAACGGATTTGCTCAAGTTGTTTAAATGTATGTGTGTTTTCATCTCATTGCAATGACCAGGCTTTATTTGAACATATCTTTCTCTGGTGGTCGCTCCCCGGATTACAAGGAAAGTTCCCAGAGAACGTTCGTCGCCACTTCTATAGTATAAATGGATGACATTAAATACTTCTGCACACCATGGAATGCACACTATGTACATTTAACACTTTTAACATATCCATACTTTTCCTGTACATTTGGTTTGTTTTAGTATATTTGTGGAATGTCATGTATTTAAAGTTTTATAATTCTTTAACTTTTGTCTATTGTTGGATGTTTGAGCAGACTGATGTATGTGCAGAGTTTAACAGCTGGATGTACCAGCAGGAGTTAGTGACATCAGTATGGAGCATGCAACACAAATGTGACGCATGCAAGGCATATACTGTACACTGACAATGTAGCTCCAGCAGGTTAACAATATTCACACATTCATAGAATTTGGATTGTTTAAATGAGGGATAAGGAGTATGTGTAATTCTAAATCTTTTTAAGGTAATTATATCTTTGTTTGTCTTGCCACCTTTATTACTTTACATTACAGTTCATTTAGCTGATGCTTTTGTCCAAAGTGACTTACAACAAGTTTATGTTTATGTTATTGTAATGACACCTGCAATAAAGAAATTCCTTATACACATGAACTTGGTGAAGGTTACTTTTGCTAAACTGGTGCCAGTTTACTCTTGCAACTCTTATTGTTTGTGATTCTGCTTAACTAAATCTCAGAAAATCGTCCTCAGTTGCTCCCCCTGAACTTTCTTTCATTTTATGCCTGATAAAGGGTGTTTTACAGTTTCAGAGTTCAATTCACTATGACACAGCTGGTGTGAAAATGGACAGCTGTAACATTACATGTGCATTTGTTATGATTACATTTCAATAATTATGAACAAAAACTAGCAAATTGACAACTTTGCTAACATAGCAGAACATCTAAGAAGGGCAACAACACAAGACATAGCAAGTCAGCTAATATTACTGAGCTGTCCAGAGCCGGCCCTGATCATGTTCATACACTCACACAGAATAGCTTTATATATCTTTATATCTTTGAGATTGTTTTTATTTAAGAAACAAAAAACCCACAAAATAAAATCAGTATAAAAGTAACAAGTGACAGGAGAACCTGATGCAGCGTCACTGGAAGGTGCTAAGGTGGCCCAGGATTTACAGGGGTGGAATTAAAATATTTCAAAAGTGTATCTGAAGAGAGAAGAGGAGTATATGTTATCATTGGGTGTTACATTATATTAATAAGAAAGCTGCTGATGGTGGCCGATAATAGCACCTGAGCCACAATATAGCCTATAGCATTCTAAACACAAACAGCAAGAGTAATTACAGCTAGCATGAATGTTAAAAAACATGTATTCAATGAGCACTTCTCTCACATGATACATGCTGTTTGCTACACACATAAGACCAATCAATAATGGAAACGCAAATGCAAATGCTTACAAAAGCAGATGGACACTCTTAGAGTGTGCGGGCCCGCCGGCGGGCCCAGCAGGAATTTTATTGCGCCTATACATGTACATTTTTGAATTCTGAAAAAATAAATATATATATATATATTTTTGGAAAGCTTAGAATCTCGTCTATTTTAATATGGAGATGAAAATCACAACAGCGGTACAATCAGCTCCTCAAACTAGCAAGTACACTCAAAATCAAAATCATAACTTTGAGCCCACTTACCTATAAAGCCTCATAAATATCCTCTTTTCAGCAATATTTTTAAAAAGACGCTCCTAAGGCATTGCCAGAGGTCCACACGTTCGTTTCCGGTAAAAAGATATCGACTGTGAACATCATCACATCGATAAAAGTCCATGAACAGGTGTTGCAATCTGTGAAATCAGCTGGTCGATTTTTACATTGTGTGATCATAAACAGTCATAACTTAATATCTCGTGCGCTCATCAGGGTTCAAACACATCCTGGTTTTAGCGCGGGCTCTCAGCATTATATTGACACGTCATTTGAGCCAATTGGAGCTTCGATGGGTTTTTTACAACCTTCATGAGCCAATAAGTGTCAACTTGATAAGAAAGTGCCCACCCACTTCTTCTGTTACAGACTGACCCTGGACCAGCTCAGCGTCCTGGTGGCGCGCGCATCGTAAAGGAACCGTGCGCCTCTTTCGTTAGATGCGTCACTTCCCATGGTTTGTTTTTCAAAATAACATGTATTTCCAAAATAATATTTATTATTTATTGTACAGAAAAAAATACAAAAATACATACAAATATTAGAAAAAAATGTCTTTATACTTCACTTACTCTGTGTGATTACTACTAACAGGGAATATGGGTATATAATAGTTATTTATAAATAGATAAAAATAACATTAATTAATAAATATTATAATATGTACAGTACATTTACATATTGCACAGTTGGTGTACGCCTGGTGTTACTCTTGGACAAACCTGTCTAATAAAAAAATGTTTTATCCTTTTTATCTGAAATTTGGTGGTGAACTTGATAACACTTGGTTCTATGTTTCTATTGTGTATTTCAGCTCGGGACTACCAGCTATACCCATCTTCAGACATCTTTTTCATCAAAGAAATTCTGGCGGAGTGTATTTTCTTCAAATTCAGTATATTCAGACCACTATTACTCAGTGCCAGAAGCACTTGGAGTGATTCTTCACTGTTTTGCAAGAACAATAAGAGAGTTATCTTTTGAATGAGACCGAAATCATGCAGCTGGTGCAAATGGTCGAAGAGCAGCTTTCAATTTACTTTGGGTATGTCGTTTGTAGGTATTTTCGGGTAAATTCGCCCACCTTCTAAGATTAACAAACAGGGCTAACGTTGTCTAACCAGACTAAGATGTCTATACAAACCTAGGTCTGGTTTTTTAAGGCAGTGGATAGTGCGTGCAGCACACTTCAAAGAAAAATTGTATTTCTCAAAATGATGTTGTAGGCTATTCCCCAAACAACTGAATAGTCACTTTAACTTTCCCTAAATAATCTAAGGTGAGAGTAATTTATGTTAGCTAGCTATTTATTAAATTAACAAACGTTACTATCGGACTCAATGTACAGTAGCAATTGGTTTTTGTAACCTGTGACCCATGATGTCACCGGGTCAACAAAACCACAACAACAATGTTTTTACTCCCTTTTTTCTTTGCTCCTCCCTTTTTGCCACAAATTTGAACACCACAGCTGGCCGATCACTGGTGGCGGCCTGTTGGAGGCAGACTATCACAATACTTCACAATAGGAGAAACAAACAGTAAGCAACAAGCTCTGCAAAACAAACGGAGTGCCTTCCAACAGATGAACAAGCTGTGAATAGCATAACAAAAGACCCCCCAGTATTTCTTCATCATCATTTAGTTTTGAGGAAGTAAGAAAGTTAAAAGTAAGGTTGAGAGAGCAAGAGGAAAAAGTAATGTCAAAGAGAAAGATTAAATCTGAAGCGTTGAAAACAATGGAAGAACATAAAAGACAATTTATGTTATGGGAGAAGGTAGCAGAGAACAGGGACAGGAAGAAAGTATGTGGATTATTTGCAAAGACAAATATAGATGAAAGTACAGACAAAGGGATTATGAAAATGTCAAAGAATGTGTAAAGGCTGCTATTTTATCTGCTATTTTAATTCAGCTATTTTTATACAATTTTAATTCTGTAATTTTATCTGCTATTTTATCTGCTATTCTATCTGCTATTTTATACTATTTTAATTCGGCTATTTCTATAATGGTACTTCAAACTCATTTACATCTACACTGTGATTATTGTACTGTAAATGCTCTTACTCTGTCCTTGTACTAATTGTTATGTTTTTTTGCTGTGAAGCACTTTGGGCTGCAATTCTTGTATGAAAGGTGCTATACAAATAAAGCTTATTATTATTATTATTATTATTATATTATTATTATTAATAAATGTTTGGAATACACATGCTGGTTTGTTTAATGTTGTACAAGAGTGAGTACTGCCAACCTCTACGGTCAAAGAATTCAGAAATCTTTCAACCTTTACTAGCTATTGAAATTGTACATATGTTTATAGTTATTAATCTAATTATTAATCAGAGTTCCTAATTCAATGTCTAGTACATTTTATGAGACTATTTTGTGAGAGAACATTACCTGGCTATCGTTTTCATTTAATACAAAGGTGGTGCCCCTAGAGGTCATTTGATGTAAATTAAGTCATACTAAGATATATAATTAATAATTATATAAAATATAATTAATTTGGATAACACATTATCATTAATTCCTTACTGAAAGCCATTTTAATGCATTTTTGAGCTACTGCACCTACATCATTGTAGTGGCAGTTATTGAGCCCTTTTATATTTTTAATATGAATAGTTTTAAAGAAATGAATTACCTTAATATTTGTTAATAACCAGATTTGTTCATACCAGAACCCCCAACAATAGTAACTACTATGCAAAAGATAAACTATTCATTCATCACATTACCTCTGTCTTTCACACATTTTCCCTCCTCTTCCCTTCTTTTTTTTCCCGGGGCCCCAGAGTCTCTTGGTCTTTTTGACAGGTTCTAAATATACACTATAAAGCAGACTACAACATGATGCATGTCTACCGTGCACAATATGTCCCCCATCCATCCATCCATCGTCTACTGCTTATCCGGGGTCAGGTCGCGGGGGGAGCAGCTCCAGTAAGGAACCCCAAACTTTCCTTCCCTGAGCCACATCCGCCAGCTCCGACTGGGGGATCCCGAGGCGTTCCCAAGCCAGTGAGGAGATATAATCTCTCCACCGAGTCCTGGGTCTTCCCTGGGGTCTCTTCCCAGCTGGACGTGCCTTCTGGCTCAGCTCTCTTTTCGTCACAACGGTGCGGTAAAGCGATTGCAATACCGCCCCCGCTGCTCCATTGTCCCCTCACTTGCGAACAAGACCCTGAGGTACTTGAACTCCTTCACTTGGGGAAAGGGCTAATTCCCTACCCGGAGTAGGCAATCCACCGGTTTCCTGCTGAGAGCCATGGCCTCAGATTTTGAGGTGCTGATCCTCATCCCAACCGCTTCACACTCGGCTGCGAACCGATCCAGTGACTGTTGAAGGTCACTGACCAATGACTCCATAAGGACCACATCATCTGCAAAAAGCAGCGATGAGATCCTCAGATCACCGAACTGCAACCCCTCTCCTCCACGACTACGCCTCGATATCCTGTCCATGAAAATCGCAAACAGGATTGGTGATAAAGCGCAGCCCTGGCAGAGGTCAACATTCACTGGGAACGAGTCCGACTTACTGTCGAGTATCTGGACACAACTCTCGCTTTGGGCGTACAGGGATTGGATGGCCCTCAGAAGTGACCCCCTCACCCCATACTCGCAGCACCTCCCACAGTATCACCCAGAGGACCCGGTCATACGCTTTCTCCAGATCCACAAAACACATGTAGACCGGTTGGGCATACTTCTAGGCCCCTTCCAGGATCCTTGAGAGAGTGAAGAGTTGGTCCGTTGTTCCATGACCAGGACGGAATCCGCATTGTTCCTCTTCAATCAGAGGTTCGACTATTGGCCGAACCCTCCTTTCTAGCACATTGGAGTAGACTTTACCAGGGAGGCTGAGAAGTGTAGTTGGCACACACTCTCTGGTCCCCCTTTTGGAATAAGGGAACCACCACCCCGGTCTGCCACCCCCTAGGCACTGTTCCAGACTTCCACGCAATGCTGTACACAGCTTGGATGGTTCCCCACTTCCCCTTCCTGAGGTGCCGGCCGATTTTCCAGAAGCACCTTGGTGCCGACCGAAAGTCCTTCTCCATAGCTTCTCCGAACTTCTCCCACACCTGCTGCTTTGCCTCTTCCACGGCAGAAGCTGCCGCCCTTCTAGTCCTTCGATACCCTGCAACTGTTTCCGGAGTCCTCCCGGATAACATAACCCGGAAGGACTCCTTCTTCAGTTGGACGACTTCCCTTTCCACCGGGGTCCACCACGGTGTTCGAGGGTTACCACCCCTTGAGGCACCTAAGACCTTGAGATCACAGCTCCTCACCGCAGCTTCAGCAATAGATGTTTTGAACATTGCCCACTCAGGTTCAATGCCCCTAACCTCCACAGGGATGTTTGAAAACCTCCGCCGGAGGTGTGAGTTGAAGATCTCCCGGACAGGGGCTTCCTCCAGATGCTCCCAGTTCACCCACACTACCCGTTTGGGCTTACCTGGTCTGTCCAGAGTCTTCCCTCACCCCTTGATCCAACTCACCAACAGATGGTGATCAGTTGACAGCTCTCTTCAACTCTCTCTTCAACCGAGTGTCCAAAACATGCGGCCTCAGATCAGATGATATGATCACAAAATCGATCATTGAACTTCGGCCTAGGGTGCTCTGGTACCATGTACACTTATGAGCATCCTTATGTTCGAACATGGTGTTTGTTATGGCCATTCCATGACTAGCACAGAAGTCCAACAACAAACGACCGTTCAGGTTTAGATCAGGGAGGTCGTTCCTCCCAATCACGCCTCTCCAGGTGTCTCCATCGTTCCCATGTGCGCGTTGAAGTCTCCCAGCAAGACTACGGAGTCCCCTACTGGAGCCCCCTGCAGGGCTCCATTCAGGGTCTCCAAGAAGGCCGAATACTCCGAACTGCTGTTTGGGGCATAGGCACAAACAACAGTCAGAGTTTTCACCCCCATAACCCGAAGGTGTAGGGAGGCGACCCTCTAGTCACTGGGGTGAACTCCAACGTAGTGACGCTCAGCCGTTAATATATACATGTCCCTCGTCATTAGCTATTTGGACAAGTGACCACACCTAAACATCCTGCAGAAAACCTGAGGAGATGCTTTCTTTGAAGTTACAAAGTGTGCTTCTTTCTGGCACACACTTAAAGTCATAGAGGTTATCACTTCAGCTTTTTAGAACTCCGTAGCCCAGAGCCCCGTTCTTTGTACTAGTCCATGTATTTGCTACTTCAAGGCTGGATTACTGCAACTCATTGTTATCAGGTTGTCCCAAAAAGTCGCTTAAGACTCTTCAGTTGATCCAAAATGCAGCGGCACGTGTATTGACAAGAACTAGGAAACAGGATCATATTACTCCTGTATTAGCTGCTCTCCACTGAATATAATTCTAAATCCTTCTCCTGACTTACAATTAATGGTCAGGCTCCAGCATATCTTAAAGATAGTACCTTATAAACCAACTAGAGCATTGCGCTCCCAGACTGCAGGGTTACTTGTAGTTCCTAGAGTCCCTAAGAGTACAATGGGAGACAGAGCCTTCAGCCATCAAGCTCCTCTCCAGTGGAACCAGCTTCCAGTTTGTGTTCGGGAGGCAGACACGCTCTCCACATTTAAGAGCAGGCTAAAGACTTTCCTTTTTGATAAAGCTTATAGTTAGGGCTAGCTCAGGTTTGCCTTGGATCAGCTCCTAGTTATGCTTCTATAGGCTTAGACTCCCGGGGACACCTCCCTGCACTCCTCCTTCTCTTCCTCTCTCCTCCCCTCCCTCTCTCTTCTTCTCCCTCTCTATCTGTATGCATTTATGTAAATGTATGTTACTAACTCATCATCTGGGGTATCATCCCTGGAGTTTCTGTGTCTCTCATGTGGCAGGTTGCCACTGATAAAGTTTATGTCAGGATCAGGAATCGTGGTTGCACCTGCTGCCCTGGTCCTGCTGGACACCGGGAAGTCTTTTTGACATTTTCCTGGATTCATCCATACTTTGTCTTTTTCAACACAACATCATTTTTGTCAAATGTTGTATTTGTACCATGTTGTTTATCCTGTACACACAACATCTATTGCACGTCTGTCCGTCCTGGGAGAGGGATCCCTCCTCAGTTGCTCTCCCTGAGGTTTCTTCCATTTTTCCCCCTTTAATTAGGGGGTTTCTCCTTGTGCGATGCGAGGGTCTAAGGACAGAGGGTGTCGTATCCTGTACAGTCTGTAAAGCACACTGAGACAAATGTATAATTTGTGATATTGGGCTATATAAATAAATTTGATTTGAGATGGTCTCTAGTTTGTTTAGTTGATACGCTGTTACTTCTTCGCTAAAAGGTGGGTTTCAAGTTCCACCCACTACTCAGGCACATAAAATGACACACATTATCAAAATTCAATCATCATTGTAATCCCTTAATTCATCTGCATCTTTGCTCCAATGGTCTTCTGCTCTAAAAATGTCAGGTTTTGTGACCTTTTGCAATTTTTTCAAAGTTCTATTCCCGATAACTCGCCAGAAACTGTTGGGCCAAGTGTCTCAAATATACCTGAAAAGTTAATATTTCGTAATCAGCTACATGGATTTGTAAGAAATTTGGGTTGTACAATCTAGGCTCATTCAGGACACATTTATAATTGTCTCATGACAGCATAACAAATAATATATTTAAGGTTCAAAGAGTAGACAGAATTAGGAGTTTCTAAAGAGTGAGATTCCAGATCTTTCCAAAATGTGGGGGATATTTCACAATCAAAGAAAAGATGACTGTTTCTATATCAGGTTTACATAAGGTACAAGAAATATCAACTCTTGGCAGGGTACAATTTGTCAAATTTTGAAATGTACTTTCCTAGCCTTGTTCCAAATACAATACTTATAAATAAAGGTAAAAGCCTACATTAATGTAAGTAATCCATTTGTAATAGCACGATTTAAAGAATTTATTTATTTGAAATGAATTGTAAAACTGTGTACAGAAATATATTGTTAATAAGACAAGTTAAAAATATAAATAATAGGATTTATATCTATATGGAACCATTCAGCGAAGAACAATGATTTGTTCCAGAGAAAGTTTTGTAAGGTGACAAAGGTGAACAAAAGCTAGTTTCCATGCCAGAAGGGCCAGCTGAATGAATTCCAATAAATTGATTGGCAAAAACTTATATGTCAACAGAAAAGAAAGACCTATGATTGTGTTGAAACCAAATGTTTTTGTTTGGAATATCAAATGGAATCTACCTAAGACAGGCAAAAGAAGGTTTCTTTTTAAAAATCCCTACTAAAATCTAATTCATTCAAAGTTTCTGTCATTTACAATATTAATTGCAATATTTCAGTGCCTTAATAAATAAAAAAGGGAAAATAGGGCAACCCTGCCTGACCCCTCTATTCCTTTAAAATATTTTAGAGGCACTGAAATTAATTATAACGGAGCAATTCATATTTTAAAAACCACATGCATTGAGGGACAGCAAAATACATTTGCGCTCAATTGTTTCAAAGGCCTTGTAAAAGTCCAAAAACAAAATGATTGCCATAGATTTACCTGTATTTACATAATTAAACAAATAAAAAATGAGTCTTATATGACAACTAATATGATGCCCTTTCCTAATCTGTTTGCATATCCTGAGGCTATAGTTTTTTTTATCTAAAGCTAAAAGAGCGTTAGGACTGCAGTTATTGATTAATAAAGAGTCTTCATCAGGTTTGGGGATAAGATATATAATGCCTTGTTTCAGTGTAGCTGCCATCTCTTCCTGACTAATGCATTCTTTATAGTTTAACAGATTACAGATTAACAGATTTTAAATAAACTCCCAAAAGTTTATATAAAATTCAACAGATACATTTCTGAAGATTTGCCTTTCTCATATCTTTGAATTTATTAGCAGACAAGTCAGTCACACATAGATTCGAATTTGTCATCAATTAAAAAAATAATTGTATTCTGTTTTTCCAGGAAACAATCTTTTGAATTTAACCATGCCTTTTGTCAAGAGCAAAACAATAGTTTGTGTTCTGTACAATCAATGTAATCTAGCTGTAGATGAATGTCCTTCAATTTTAATTTTTCTTTCAAAGTTCCTGAGTTTTCCTGTCTTTATTTCCTTACTTCTTTAATTAAAGAGAGAAAAAAAATATATATATATATATTAATTCTTCATTTTGAAGTTAATCTTCTATTACACCAAGTGAATTCTTTAGGGTTGAAGAAACACTATGCCTCTGTCAAAGACATGCTCTGCATGCAATTGCTCTGTGAAGCTGAATGATTAGAGCCATGGCTGAAATATCCACATTGTGTTTTCCAGAATGTTGTATCTGAATTACAAGGATGGGGTTCCTAAAATTAAAATGAAAAATTAATTCAGCCTCAGTCCTCTTGCACAACAAATAACACTGTTTCCTTCATATCCCTGACATTTAAAGACATAACACTAAGAGAATTAAATGCAACAATCCATACAAACATAACACTTAAAATACTTAAGAAAATTAGGTTTACCTGTAAACCAACAGAACACCAAAGAACCTTGAGACGTGTTGAAGGAAATCCACAGAGAATGAGGCAGTGATCAAAAATCATTTTAATAGGCATAACACATCTACAGTATATGTACTATTATGGATTCAAAAATAAAATGAATAGTGTAAATCCAGACAGCAGCTATGACATTAAAGGATTCAGGGTTGCATAACTAAATATGCTGACAGGGCATCCACCGCTTCAGCGGCTAAAACACAGCTCTGTGATTAAAGTAAAAATGAAGATATAGTCTGACCTCCAATCAAGTGGCAGCCTGAACATTTGATGTTTGATTATTTCCATTACCCTGCTAGAAGTAAAAAAGAAAAAGGCAATAAGAGAAAGAATAATTCAATAAATACATGAAAGTACAATATATTATTGCACATGTTTGAAAACATTTGCCACACGTGCAGGTCCTCTTGAAAATAGGATTGTGCCCATGCATGACCACCTAAATATCCATAAGTATAACCCTTAGGTTAGTCTCATAAAGCTTGTTCTTGAGATAAAAAATAAATAAAATAAATAAATAATTAACAAGGGCTCTTTTTGAATCTCTCATTGTCACACATGCAAAGTAGTCGGCTTATTCTCTTTTAATTTGTCTGATGTCCGTAAATATTGCTTAAGGAACAGTTCCACTTGAAGATACAAAATAAAATGTTGGCTTATCACCTAACGGTAATTAACCAAATCAATATGGGGCCAATTTGCACTTCTGTAAAACAGCCTACTTGAAAAAAGACAAACATAGCTTTAAGAGCATTGATGAGCTGAGTTTATACTATGAGTACTAGTTACCTCCGAACAGTCAATATGTCTTCCACTTATGAACATCTTCCCCTCTTCCCCTGCTTTCTTCACTGAAATGAAACTGTGGTCACGTGACGTTACTGGACCGTGACAACATGCCAGGTTGCTAAATTAGCTAGTAAGCTAGCTGCACTTAGCGGAACAAAATATGTGGCTGGATGAAAATCACAGTTTTCTACGTGCCAGCAATAAAACAAGAATGGACTCAGAGAGATGAATCGACTATGTCCGATATTAGAAAGACAGCCCCGGACTCAGACGAAAGGAAAACGGTAAGTTAGGCCTTCTCCATCTACTACGTTAGCTTCAGTTCAGACAGTACAGTAAGATAAGTAGCTAACGTTAGCGTTAAGTCTTCGGCTTGCAGCATCAGCACCGGGCGGACACTAACGTTACACAACACTCAACAAGTTAACTTAACGTTCATTTTCTGTGCCAGAAGAAACGTTGTTACTTTTAAACTTACAGTGCAACTAACTCAATGTCAGTGATCTTGAATGTTTAGCTAATTAACATATGAGCTGACGTTAGGACAGACGGACAGAAGATGCTGGTTTGCTGACTCAAGTGGCAACACGTAGTTAGCTCTCTGCTTCACCTACTGTACACTCTTCTCTCAATGCTACACACCTGTAGTCAGAGGACAGGATACATGTTATGGAGTGACACTATAAAGAAGGCCATTCGTGCTTTTAAATAGCTCCAATATTATTGTTAAAGATACATAGCCTATTGCTCTTGTGTCCTCCTTCATCATCGTCTTACTTCAAAATATGTAGTCCACGTTCTGTAAATAGTCTACATTTGCTTCTATATTAGACCTTTGTCATAAGAAAAGCACTAATGATGGCGCTTCCAAGTGAGCCCCTTCAGGGAGCCAGCATGACCAGCAGCAGGCCCTGGAGCTGTAACCATGATTCATGTCATTAAATACACCTGTGCTTTTCCTGCTACTCAGAGAAGACATTATAATGCACCATATTTACTGTGGGTTTTTATTTAATTCGAACTTTGAAACATTGATAATGTAGTGACAATGTCATAATTACATATACCATTAAACATATCAAACATTTGTTTGAGGTGACAATTATGATAATAATTTTAAAAAGATTTATAGAATAAATTAGACATAATTCTTTAAACAAACATCTTTGACTAAATGTTAGTTACTGAAATTAATAAAGGGATTTCTTATTTGTTACACATTTTAAAGAATTAAAATAACATTCAATTTCAATTGAAAAATTACTTAAAAGATTGGGTTGACAAAACTAATAATAAAATAATAAGATTAAAAAAAGTTAACAATAAAGCATGAATGCCTATCAGCACATTCAAAATAAGTGTAACATTGTATCTTCACTATTAATTACATGTGCTGTTTTGTACAATAGGGCAACCATAAAACAAATACATTATACTTTCTTGTTTAGTATTGGACAGTACATTTGTTCAACATCTGAAATAATTGATATACAGGTTTGTTGGATATATTTCGTGTAATATTTTCAGATGTAATTTCCTTATATTGGTGCAACCTTTGCTTATGATATCAATGCCATTTGTATAAAAAGTGCACACAATTATGTGAACTGGTTTTATATATATTACTATTTAGCTATATTATTTATTGTATTTCTTTGCTACGTCTCATTGCTCATTCCTTAATCTTGAAATTGAAACATTCCCTTTTTGTTCCCTAAATACACTTTCTGCTGTAGTTTTCATTAAATATGTTATTGTTTAATGTCCAACTACCATGTAAATGACTATTTTTAGTGTAGCGTAATTATCATAGAATTCTGAAGGAAATTTTAGACAAGAGGGACATATAAACTATAAATCGATCCGGGATTGTAAAGATCTATTGGCTTTGCTCTAAGTCAACTCTTTCATATTAGAATTTAAAAAGACATCAATAACAAAGGTGCTCACAGATAAATGCAGTGCTTTTGAATTTTGTAAACTGGACTATTCTTGCAGGAACTCTCTCCATAAGATCTTATGGAACATCATGTGTGCTTCCTTATATTTGTTTCTAAGTGCTTCTTACGAAGTTGCGTAAACAATATCTTTGCCTGAGTTGTGTTATTATGACTATATAAATGACAAACTATTAACAAAGTGTTATCTAATTTGAAAACCAGAATTACCTATCTGCCCTCATCTGAAGTGAATGACAATATCTCTTTTAAACTTTTTAAGGAGGATGGCGACACCTGCTGAGTGATGAGAGTCATGACAAAATTAACACTGGACACCTCATAGTGTTTTCCAAAACTGTAGTCCGAGTCTCCTGTTAAAATATCAATTTTATTCGTCTACAGAACATAAAAATGTGTTTTCTTTTAGTACTGTCACGGATACCTCGGACATTAAGAGATATTATTTTTAGGGAACTAAAACAGGGAAAAAAAAATATATATAGCAATGATCTGAACTGGATGTCTGTTAAAGTTAACTATACACTTATAAAACTGATATAGAAATTCTCAGAGAAATTAACGTTACATATTCTCAAGTACAAAAATCTGAGTATAGAGGATCTCTCTATTTTTAAACCAGTGAAGTGAACATATGGTTTAATCAAAAATGTAGGCATGAAAATAAGAGGTAACCGCCTAAAACGTAGGTTACATAATAAACCAAAATTAGTTGAATCACCTAATGAATCAGTTAATATTATACTATGCAGTAAATCTCACACGTCAATAATGCCATCTGGTCTTCTTTTCCTCGGTGTGCACTTGCTTGACAAGGGGTCAAAGTCAGTTTCTGCACCTTCTCTCCGAGTAGGTTAGCTCCTGGGCCATCCGAAGATTATTTTAATTTTCATGAGCGTAGAGAGTAGCCCTGCATACCTTGTACCTGAAGGTGCGCCCAACCCTGTGTACAGTGTCTCTGTGAGACTGTCTCTCCTGTAGGGCAGATTGGTCACACAGTCTTCTGTTAGTTTTCACCGAATTTCCAGCCCTTTCATTTTTTCTTGCACAGTAGCAATCTTGGCTGTCTTTTTAAATTATTTGCTCAACCTTATTAGAGTTGGGACTTTTGATAGAAGACTGGGGTAGAGGTGTACATTAACCTGGGAAAGCACATTTGTGTCTCTTTACTAGTTCAGAGGAAAATCCCCGACTGAAACAATTTCACTCAAGACTTCATGCACAAATGTACTTTAGCTTAAGCCTATGGCATTTCACACTTCATAAATTAGCCTATCGACTAGTGGACTTTTCCTTACTCACTGTTCTTCTACTCTCACTTGCTCCTAATATTTAGGAGTCTAACGTTATCTAGTTCTCTCGATAATGTTTCCTATAATTGTCAGGAGGTGGCGCTACAGCCATATCTGTGTTGCGACGTCCTACCGAAGGACGGTATGAAGAGATAAAACTCTCAACATTAGGTTACTAAAAAAATAATCCTTGTGAAGGTGCAAAACGAAAGTTCAGTTCTATGAATGATTAGTCACGTTCAAACATTTGTTTTATAACTCCCTCCGTCCGATGATAATTAATTGTTTACTTTCTCATCTCTGGATGATGGCGTGACTTTTCAGAGGTTGTTTGCTCACAGCAATTAAGACTGACTTAACAATGAATATCTTCTAGCAAAAAAAACTAGACGACCGACTGACTGTTTTTCCTGTCCACGGTCAGGGTCCTTGAACACAACACGAGTGGAACGTGTCATCACGTGGTCACGTCATGTCAAAAAACTTCAATTTTGCATCAGCGAATGCAGCATGGAGAGTGTAAAACAGAGAAAGCTGGACGCGGAATGTCGCACTTGGACAAATGGACAAACGATTATTTCTTTGTGGAAGTAAAAGGTCTAGGTGTGTCTAGTTTGTGTGGACGTACTTGCGGTGATGAAAAATAATCTTGAGCGTCATTACTGCACGAAACATGTCGAACTGCACGAGCTGAAAGGACGAGTGCGTTTGGATAAAGTTAACGCTCTTCGACGGAGTTTGGTCCAACAAGCAGCTCTCTCCAGAGCGTAACATACAAACATGGAGAGATAGAGAGGTAGACCACCACACCAAGAACAGACTATTCCACCACTGCTGTGCAATTATCACTGCCATTTACAATACTCACTTTTTATAATTTGTGCAATTATCACTGCCATGTGCAATATTCACTTTATTTTCTATCAACCACCTGGTACTTATATTATTTTTTATTCTATTTAATTATAGTTTACTGCCTTTTTACTTCATATGTTCTTTTGCTGTGACAAGATACATTTCCCCGTTGTGGGACTAATAAAGGATTGTTGATTTCTGATAAAACAGAAAGATACATGGATAAAAAAGTTGCTTTTTTGCACAGCATAAAAGAAAAGTGAAATGAATGGGCTGCGTCTTAAAATAAATTTGCAGAGGTTATGAGTTCAATAATTAGTACGGCCCTCGAAGGATGTTGTAAAAAAAAAAAATGGCCCTTGATAGGAAAAAGGTTCCCCACCCCTGGTCTAGCGCATGTGTAGATTGAGTATTTATACAAACAAAGTCGTGTGTGACCTCGGATGACCCCGGTCATATATAAGTTCCGATGTCATCGACGAGATCAGTCCTACAGAATCTTTTCACGGGATCACGAGATTCCGAGTGACTAAGAACTCTCCCGGTCATCGAGTAGTCATAGAACCATAGTTACATCCGTAACCTTCGTTCTATTTAATACTTTTGAACAGGATGCATGGGAAATTACGTATACGATCCAATGGGACAGGTGCTGCTTTGAGCCCTTCCTAGGACCACCATAGCAAATGAAGAGTTGTTCAGACTGTCGTGTGCATGCGGTAGCCTCGATATAAGCTCGCACCGGGCACAAGAGTTTTAACCTTTCTTCCTCGTTGGCCAACTGGATAGGCCGATTCAGATGTGAGCGTGCCAGCACCTTAGGGAGGAACGCTTTGCCGAAGTGATGGCAAGGAGAAAAGCAGTTTTGACCGACAGCTATCGCAGCTCTTCCTGTTCCAAGGATTCAAAGGGAGGCAAGAATAGGGCGTCCAAAACCAGGGGAAGGTCTCATGTAGGAGCCCTTGGGGCGCTCAGGGTGCGTAACCTCAGAGCTCCCTTTTATGAAGAAGGATACCAGCCTCTGGCTCCCCTCTGTGTCGTTGTGCAGCAGGGAGAATCAAGTCCTGGCTGGTCAAAAGGGGGCCACCAGAAGAAGCCTGTGGCTCTGTCGAAGCACTCTGAAATGTGTCGGTAAAATCAGAGGAAGGGGTGGAAAGGCGTAGAGAAGACTGTCTGGCCAAGTGTGAGATCCATCAAGGAGAACCATAGGGGACAGTGGGTCGACATCTTTGAGGCAAAAAGATCTACCTCTGCCCTACCAAAGAGCCCCCAGACGCTGTGCACCACCTCTTGATGAAGCCGCCACTCCCCTGGTGGAGGTTTGTGACGGGAGAGGAAGTCCGCTCTCCTGGTAGATACATTGCCCGTAAGCTGGTCAAGCAATGTGACACCCTGATCTTCTTGTGTCTGTGGCAATTGATGTCCAAGTGGAGGCTGTTTAGCCATCTCTGCAGGGGGCACAGTGACAATAAGCCTAAGGGAGAGCCCTCATAGTGACTGTGTCCAGAGCAACACCAATGAAGGTTAGGCTCTGAGAGGAGTTCAAGAGGGCTGCCATAACGTACCTGGTCAACCGTGGGGAGAGGGAGAATGCCTGTGATGAGGCACAATAGGAACATGAAAAGCACGAGTACCCCGCAACTCCGACCAATGCGATCGTAAGGCTACAAGAAAGTAATTTGAGTAATTAATAATATTTTATGTAGCTCAAGCTAATGCTCTGCGAGTAATAGCCTGCGTTTACAGAGAAGATGAAATAGGACCTATCTCGTCGATGACACCGGAACTTATACATGAACGGTGTCATCCAAGGTCACACGTGACTTTGTTGATATAAATACTTGACCTCCACATGCGCGAGACGGAAGATATTCAGTGTTAAGCACTGCCTCTGGCGGTCAGTAAGGATGAAATAGAACAAACAGACAGGGAGCTTAACTTAATCGTTATCATGACTTATGTGTATGCTTGCCAATAATATCGGCTAGATGACTAGCGGGAATGTAAATCAAACTGCGAGGCATTGTAGCATACAGTCAAGTCCTAGTTAAGGATGCTTACCTAACTGCTATGGCCTGTCAGAGCCATTAATATATTGATCTAGTTGTAATTGCAGTCTGGTCAGCAATAATACTTTGGTCATGTATCATGATGTTGAGCCGCTATATGCAGCTGCTGCACAGAGCCATGATCTGTTTGGAGACAAATAACAAGGAAAACAAACGCGCACATTTAAATAAAAAACATCAGTTAGCGTAATGTGTTTTATATTTTTGTTGAAGTTTTATCCAGTCAAAGGTGAAACAAAACAGATATGATGGATTTTAGTGGGACTCGTCATGCCCGCCCCATTAACTTTAATAGAACTGGCATCAAAGTCTGGCACCAATGCAAAATTAGAAAATTGTCACAATGACGTAATGACTGTAACATGTAATGTCACGCCACTGTGACAGATAGCCAGGCTTTAGTATTGTGAAGCCTGTGTATTCTGATGGTTTGCCTGTTGTCTGATGAGGATCACTAGTTTAGACATATTTAAATTTAGCATGGTGTGAGGAGCACCATCTCGTCAGCCATTACATTATATACATTACATGAATAACACCTTCTCATTCACCAGCTTGTTATCAAGAGCTTCCTATAACCAATGCCAAGTGGTGTCAGTCTCCAGCAGGACAGACGGATTAGATAGACTTCTTTCCGACTGTGTCATACTAGGTTTTGGTGCCATATTAGTTTGTATCAAGAAGTGTGGATTACAGTGTAAAAGAAGACCAAAAACAGTTGTGGATGGAAAAAGACAGGCTCTAACTTTACACCAGCAATTATTCATAGACTACTGAAACCTTTCACAGGGGTGGCATAGTGACATACATGTGACCTGTCCCTGAAGCTGTAAAAAATGCTTTTCAATAACTATGTGCCACCTTTTAACAGAGAATTGGTCATTGGCAGATAAAACACTAACCCAGGCAAATAATTCAGATATGGTCCCTTAAATACTAGGAACCACTGTCTTACTCCTAGTTTCTGTACAAAAATACTTTTTTCAGGTGGTTTGGTCAGTCAGTCAATATCTCAAAGATTATATGGCAGGTTAAAAGCCCAACAGTTAACACAGGTGTTTTCACTTGGCTGATAATACAGTATGTGACTTATGTTGTTAATAAATATAATATCACTTTTGAATGACGTGTTGGTTCACTTTCACACTGATTGATGTGTGAATACTGAATATAGATATAGATATATATTTATATAGATATAAATCTTTAATACATTTAAATACAGTAGAATATTTTACTTTGAAGTTGCTTTAGAAGTCCGTTTCACACCACTGGAATTGCAGATTGATAAAATAGTATCATATCATAGCATCATTTACCCAAGGGGATGAGTAAAGTATCTTATATTCTTATTCCATAAGAGTAAATCTAATCAAAATGTTAATTTAATCGAGTAATCTAATGTAATTATAGTCAGATCTACTAGTAACCTAAATAATATGTTGTGTTACATTAATGAAATAATTTATTGTTAAAAAAATATAAAAATGATCATTGTTATTCCACACATATCAACATTTCTGCCTCCAAAAGCTGCTAAATGGTTAATGCTTAATGGTGAGATGTAATGTGTTAGATGAATTCAAATTCAAAGATCAGTATGGACAATGATAATATATGGATGGCTTTGGGGTGAATATGAACTATCGTGACATTTTTAGATTTGTAATTTGATATGAACCTTTGATAAAAAAATATGTATTGGTGTCAAACACTCATAATGAAGAAAAAGTGTATGCGGATTACTTACCTAGTATTCATTTATTGTATAATTTACAATAAACATAATGCCAGACTGGTTTCCTGTTACGGACCCTGCCTGTCTCCGACCTACCCGCCTTGTTGAGTCCCTGCAATACTCACCAGCCTTCTGTCCCTGACCTTGAGCTTGGCTTCCACGTCTCCAACTTCAGTTTACCTGTGTCTGAGTGAGTTCCCGTTCCGACTGGTTTCGGAGACTGTTATTGCTCTGTTGCAGTTGTCCGTGAGCATCGCTTTGTGTGAGCAACCGGCTTTTCCTGTGATTTCCTGTACCTACCGATTCTGGTGAATAAACCTCTGTGTTCACCATTTCTGGTTTCCTGTGTGTTGCATTAGGGTCCATGCACCTTCCTTGACAATACAACCTGGCCAGTCATGGACCCAGGGCGCACAGCATCACCTCAGAACCGGATGGAACAGGTGGAGAACTCCGTCCAGCAACATGAGGCGATGTTAGCCTCGGTGGCTAACGAGATCCGGCAGTGGCCGTTAACAAGGAGCAAGCGATGGCTACATTAGCTGCCCAGATTCAGCAGCTACAGGTAGCTCTGATGCCGGCACCTAGTCCTGGCCCTCCTTCGGCTCCGGGAACAGCACCCGAGCCTCGGGTGGGGACACCGGAGCGCTACGCCGGAGATTCTGAGGGCTGCAACCCATTCATTACAAACTGTTCTACCCTGTTCGCCTTGCAACTGGGGATTGACCGGGTTCCCCTGCTGGTGCCTGTTCCTGCCAGTCACTCACCAGACCACGCCTGTTCGGATGCTACCCTCCGGCAACCACGACAAGACCATCCAGCTTTACATCCTGCGGTCTCCTCATCTTCCATTAATTTTGGGCTACCGCTGGCTCTACCGCCACAACCCCAACATCGACTGTGCGACAGGGGCCAATCTGGGGTGGAGCCCTGCCTGGCACAAGGTATGCCTTAAGCAAGCCGTCGATCCGTAGCAGCCAGTCCGCTCCAGTCCTGCTCCGGATTTATCTGGGGTGTCGGGTGAATACCATGACTTCCAGGAGGTATTCAGCCAGGCCCGGGCCACATCTTTGCCTCCACACTGTCCCTACGATCTACACCCCGGCATGTCCCCTCCTCGTGGATGCCTATATTCCCTATTTTTCTTTGTGGACAAAAAAGACAAGACTCTGAGACCGTGTATTGATTGGTCTCAACAACATCACGGTAAAGAACCAATATCCTCTTCCCCTTATCTCCTCCGCTTTTGAGTCATTGCAGGTGGCTACCATCTTTACTAAGTTGGACCTACGCAATGCCTACCACTTGGTTCGGATTTGGGAGGGAGACGAGTGGAAGACGGCTTTTAACACATCTTCTGGACATTATGAATACCTGGTGATGCCGTTAGGCCTCACCAATGCCCCAGCGGTATTCCAGGCGCTGGTAAATGACCATCTAAGAGACATGTTTGAACAAGCAGGTGTTTGTATAGCTGGAAAATAGCTTGATCTTCTCCCGTACCAAGGGGGAACTTGTCCTGGCGGTCCTTCAACGCCTGCTTGAAAACTCTTTGTTTGTCAAGAATGGGAATTCCATACCTCCTCTGTCTCATTTCTATGTTACATTGTGTGACAGGGAAGCATGCAAATGGACCCTGCCAAAGTGTCCACGGTCACCTCCTGGCCGGTTCCTGACTCACGCAGTTACAGCAATTCTTGGGGTTTGCAAACGTTTACAGAAAGTTCATCTGCGGCTACGGCACAGTGGCTGCCCCACTCACGGCCCTCACCTCTTCCAAAGTGTTGTTTCAGTGGTCTCCCTCGGCTGAGGGGGCTTTCCAGAACCTCAGGTCCTGGTTCACCTCTGCTCCCATCCTGCGAGTTTCGGACGCAGATAGACAGTCCATAGTGGAGGTGGATGCCTCCGACGTAGGGGTAGGGGGCATCTTGTCACAGAGAGCGGCTGACGACCAGAAACTCCACCCCTGTGCCTTTTTCTCTAAGACTTTCCCCGACAGAGAGAAATTATGACATTGGGAACCGGGAATGGTTGGACGTTAAGCTGGTGCTAGAAGAATTACGTCACTGGCTCGAGGGGACCAAGCTGCCTTTTCTGGTTTGGACCAACCATAAGAACTTGGAGTACATCCAATCAGTCAAGAGCTCCCGACAGGCCAGGTGGTCTTTATTCTTCACCAGGTTAAATTGTTCTCTGTCCTACCGGCCTGGCTCCCACAATGTAAAGCATGATGCCCTGTCTTGTCTGTTTGTGGGAAGGGAGGACTCCACCGCTTATCCAGCCTCTCTCACTTGGGACGTGGAGGAGAGGGTCAAGGCCGCCTTGAAGCACCAGCCCAGTCCTAGTTCCTGCCCGCCGGACTGGCTGTTCGTTCCCCTGAAACTAAGGTCTGACGTCCTTCATTGTCCCACAGTTCCCGGCTCACCTGCCACCCAGGGATCTAACGTACTAAAGAAGTCCTGCCATGGAGATTCTGGTGGGCCACCCTGAATGAAAACACTCGTGGGTTCGTCAACGCCTGTCCCATTTGTAATCAGCACAAGCCGTCTCACCAATCTCCCATCGACCCTGGTCCCACATCTCTCAGGACTTTGTCTGCCTATGTCCAACGGTCATACCACCATCCTGACTATAGTTTTTCTATATATATATATATATATATATATATATATATGTGTGTATGTATATATATGTATATGTATATATATGTATATATATATATATATATATATATATATATATATATATATATATATATATATATATATATATATATACATATATATATATATATATATATGTATATGTATATATATATATGTATGTATATATATATATGTATATATATATATATATATATATATATATATATATACGTATACAAAGAACGAGATCACGGGTACAAGCGGCCGAAATGGGTTTTCTCAGACGGGTGGCTGGCGTCTCCCTTAGAGATAGGGTGAGAAGCTCAGCCTCCTCACTGGCCTGGGAACGCCTCAGGATCCCCCGGTCGGAGCTGGAGGATGTGGCCCGGAGAAGGGAAGATTGGGGTTCCTTACTGGAGCTGCTGCCCCCGCGACCCGATCCCGGATAAGCGGTAGACGGTAGATGGATGATGTATATGTATATGTATATATACATATATATGTATATGTATATGTATATATATATATATATGTATATGTATATATATATATATGTATATATATATATATATATGTATATATATATATATATATATATATATATATATATACATATACATATATATACATATACATATATATATATATATATATATATATATATATATATATATATATATATATATATATATATATACATATATATAGACTCTCCAGCGATTACCCCCGAACTGATTTCCTGTTACCGACCCTGCCTGTCTCCGACCTACCCGCCTCGTCGAGTCCCCAGAATACTCACCAGCCTTCTGTCCCTGACCTCAAGCTTGGCTTCCATGTCTCTGACTTCGGTTTACCTGTGTCTGAGTGAGTTCCTGTTACGACGGGATTTGGAGACTGTTATTGCTCTGTTGCAGTTGTCCATGAGCATCGCTTTGTGCGGCTTCTCGAGACTCCGCCTGGTTCCGATCCTCTGTTTTTTGATTCCTGAATTGGTTTCCTGTGATTTCCTGTACCTGTCGATTTCTGGTGAATAAACCGCCGTGTTCACCATTTCTGGTTTCCTTTGTTTTGCATTTGGGTCCATACACCTCCCGTGACAGATGTTTTATATTTTCATCTTGATTCTTCTTTCAAGTCAAGGTGAAACTGTGACTTAGAGTTCCCAAAAATGGGTGGCGGGGCCACTGACTTCTCTTGAATTATTTTGGCTTCCAAAAGTATGACAGAAATAAGTTGTATAGACAACATGAAGAGGGATGTAAAAGTCCTTTCAGCTTTTTGCTAAGTTGTTTAATTGCTATCAACTTTATAGTAAACTTACCTCATATACTCTTTGATGAAGCCATCCTTATTGACTTTATCAAAGAGGAAGGAAAAAGCAAAGGTCAAGGAATCCTTTGCCCATCAAAAAGTGAGCCAGTGAAGTACAGCGACCTTGCTCAATTTTTTAATGGACTGCAGTGAGGAGCTGTAAAGGTGCAGAGTTTCACTCCTGCAACACCAGTTAGCACAAGTGATGAGGCCCATTAGAGCTTTGGATGTAACGTGAGAAATGGTTGCTCCCTGGAGTTAAATTGACACACAAGAGTTCTGTGTGTCAAAACTCTGATATCAGGCTACATAAATCGGATGTGTCAAGAAGTATTGCCCTGAAGCTGCACAATAGCAGGTGGATATGTTCACTTGAATAATTGTTAAGTGTGGCAAAAGCCCAATGAACTAGAAGTAATTTACCTAACCCCTCATATGCAGTTTAAAGTATTCTGGTTACTCAATCTGTTGAAATCGAGTTGAAGCCGAGTGTGATGATGCTCATCTTGAAGCCTCTCTGGCTGCCTGTGTTGGTGCTGCTGGAGACGGTATGGATGTAACTCAGCACCTTGGAGCTGCCACTGTCGTCCCCAGGCCCTGTCCACCTGCTCCCAGAGGTGCAGTGGTCACATTGACACATGAGCTGCTGACATGGTGGCTCACTTTGCATGTTTCCCTCTCTCCCTTGGGTTATCTTGCCAGGCAACGGTGCTCACGCTCCTCATTTGTGTGTGCACCTTGTTACTGCTCGCATTTTCACCTCAACCAAAGCTGCTGCTTGCTTAGCTGTTTTTCTTTTCTATTTTTTTCATCTGCCTTTGACACGCAATGTTTATTCACACATTTCAGCCCCTGCCATGGCAGCTGGTGTCAGCATACTGAGTGACCTGCCTCACTCCACGAGTGGAGCTTACAGCGGAGAGATCAGCACAGAGATGGAGACAGGTAGGAGAGCTCTGCAACACAAAAACAACACAAGACAAGCTGCTTGATCTTTTATTTTGCAAAGCAACGACACAGGACTGTACACTTGAAATGGTTTGATTCAGTGAAGATGTTGAAATGTTGAAGAAATTAATTAGAAGTCAGACAAGAGGCAGGGTGGCAATCAGCAGCATTGAGACAAGTCTTTCAGGTGAAACTAACTAAAGTGATTAATTTCTTATGAGAATATATGTTATTTATGTAGCTGGACAGATGGATATAAGTAGTATACTTAATACTTGATGAAAGGAAAATCAAATATATTATCTGACAAGGATTATTGCTAAAGTATGTTATGTTAGTTTTTTTCTTTCCAAAAATGCCCAAGGCTTGTCTTTTAATGCAGGGTGCTTGGTCTTCATGTAGCAGGCCGTTTTGAAGGTTTCAGGGCTTTGATGGCGAGCCGGTCGCCACATATTATACAGAACGGGCTTGGAGTGTGTAAATCACCTGATGCCATGAACCCATACTTTAAGTAGGACTCTTGGTATTTTCTTTTAAAAGCAGCTTTCTTTTTGTTGGTAGTGTTGGAGTTTTATTCTTACTGTGCGGCCCGGTACCAAATGATCCACAGCCCGGTACTGGTCCGCGGCCCGCTGGTTGGGGACCCCTGCCCTACACCACCAGATATAGGGTATTTTCCTCTTTCATTTACAAGCCACTTGCTTCAGATCTGTGTGGTGTGTGTCTGTGTGTGCAACATTCGTCCCTATCTACCTCCCCACTGACGACTTTGAAGATGGTTGTCATGGTGATACTTCAAATGCTACTAATGAACTGATAGGTTGCATTTGCCTCTGGTGATTGTTGTGTGGTGATTCACCATGTTGAGCCACAAGCTTTTGTTAGTATACAGATGCTGGCAGTGCAGACAGCAGCACGGACCACACTGTAAGAAGCAGCTGCACCCAGGACGGCACTCCTTAGCCGGGGAGATGATGGCAGCGTGAGGAGGCACAACTACAAGCACTCTGCCTCGGACATCCTACTGAAGGTCCTGCAGCACTGACTCAGCTCTGCCCTGGAGACCCTCTCCTCCTTTCACAGAGTCATGGTGGCCATCAGCGTGAACCAGCCTCAGCCTCCCACTGAAAGCAAGACCAGGAGATGTAACCACACTGAAGAAATAACTAGCGTTTTGCATTCAGGGCTTTGATGATTATGATTTTAGCTGCAAGGAAAGCATGCACTAAGGTCTGATGAGTATTTCCAAATTGTTCTTATGTTTCTTTTTTGTTTTTTTTGTTTCACCAGCCAATGCTAGGGTCCCTACAGCAAAGTACACTAAGATGGGGGAGACCCTGAGACATGTCATCCCCGGTCACATGCAGTGCTCCATGGCCTGTGGCGGGAAAGCCTGTAAATATGAGAACCCCTCTCGCTGGAGTGACGAGGAGCAAGCCGTCAAAGGACTCTACTCGTCCTGGTACGTTGGCCAGTGTCACCACTGCCTTTCATACAGCCCTCAGTTTTCACATACTTCTCAGTGATGTGCCTGTTCAGTGTGTCCACATCCATAGTTGCATGAAAAGCCAATCCATTTGTTCTGGGTTTAGTTTTGCACTGTGATCTGTTTTTTAAATTGAATCTTTCATCAGTATGTTTGCATGGTCTTTGGATATCGCTTTCTCTTAAGAGAGTCTTTGGATATCTTGAGCTATTTAAAGTTGTTTACAAGTCCTAATTCACACAACTCCCCCTAACTTGTATTTTTTTTCCACTTACAGGATTACCGACAACGTGCTAGCTATGGCAAGGCCTTCCACTGAAATCATAGAGAAATATAATATAATTGAACAGTTTCAAAGGTACAGTAGTATCCTTCTTTCACTCGTTTAAATCTAAGATTTGTGTATTTGATTGATATGATTCTTTATTAACATTTGTATTGTCAGTGAAATGGAGGGTGGTTGTTGTCTTTGTGCTGTACAGTCTGTGTTGTGTTGTCTTGTGGTAGTCCACTGCGTGGGTTTCTCTGTACACTGACACAGACCTGTTGCTGTGCTCAGGTGTGGATTGAAGACTGTCATTAACCTGCAACGGCCCGGAGAACATGCCAGCTGTGGCAACCCACTGGAGCAGGAAAGCGGTTTCACTTATCGACCTGAAACCTTCATGGAGGCAGGCAGTGAGTCTCTATATCCACCCTCACCAGTATATACTGTAGACTCTAGAAACACAGGACACAAACCAATAAATATATTAAATTGTTGTTCAACTTACAGAAAAGGTAGGTGATGTGAGGTAATAAACATGAACTAATCAGGAAATGTTTTACAAATGGATGTGAATGATTGGATATAAACAAAAAAAAACACTTTTACATCAACGTAATTAGATGATTAAAGAAAATTACAATTAATAATAATAATAATAATAATAATAATAATAATAATACATTACATTTATATAGCGCTTTTCTAGAAACTCAAAGACGCTTAAATACAATTGTTACAGTCAGTGTCTATAAAGTGTACCCTGAATATTAAATCCTCTTTAGTGTACTCATGAACCGTGTTGCATATTCTCATATATATATATATATATATATATATATCTATAGCTATATCTATAGCTATATATATATATATATATATATATATATATTTAAGCAATAGCTCGTGACAGGCCGTGGTATATGCTCATTATATCACAGTTAAGGGGCGTGGTTCGGCCGACACGAAGTGGAGGGTCGACAACCCCCTTAACTGTGATATAATGAGAATATACCACGGTCTGAAGTGAGCTATTGCTTTTATAAAACGGTTACCAAGTGGGGCAATATGAAAGAAAAATACACACTCCAATTTAAATAGTTTTTATTATTAAATAATGATGTTCAAAATAAAATAGTCCCTCCGTTGCCGTCTGCACAAAACATAGTGCTAACAGCTAGCGTGCTAACAGCTAGCGCGCTAACAGCTATCGCAGTGTTCTGTTCGTTTCGTTTTTTTTCCATTTGGTCTACCTGCTCTTCACGTAGCTCTGCATGTCGTCTTTTAGGGACTTTTTTCCCTGGAGATAGGCACTGATCAATCCACTCCTCCAGAGTAGAGAACATTGTACTATACGGATTGCATAAATGGACGGTCCCTTGTATTGGCGCATGCGTGACCGGAACCCGGGACCAGATTGAACTGTAAACACGTCTGTGTTTCAGCCTGTATAGTACGTGTTTGATTATTGTCATTTCACGCTGATATTATTTATAATAAAAGCAACCATAGTAAAACTTTGTAAGTTTGTTTCTTAATGGACGTAATTTAGCAGCTGTAACGGTTGTAGCTTTTTCTCAGACGTGGAGGGATACTGACTTGTTGTGAAAAGTAACTACAATTCTACCTGTGATATACGCTTATTATATCACGGCTAAGAACCAACTAGATTGCTTGATTTGACATGTCCGTTTTATAAATATATATATATATATATATATATACATATATATAGATGTGTCAATGATGTGTCCCATGAGAATATGCAACACGGTTCATGAGTACATTAAAGAGGATTTAATATTCAGTATATATTATTATATATTATTATTATATTAATATAAATATTATATATATATCTATATAGCTATATATATAGCTATATATATATAGCTGTATATATATATCGCTATATATATATATAGCTATATATAATATATAGCTAAATATAATATATAGCTATAATATATATATATTATATAATATATTATATATATATATATATATATCTATATATAATATATATATAGCTATAGCTATATATAATATATATATATATAGCTATAGCTATATATATATATATATATATATATATATATATGTATTATAGCTATATATTATATATAGCTATATAATATATAGCTATATATAATATATAGATATATAGCTATAGCTATATATATATATATATATATAATATATATGTATTATAGCTATATATTATATATAGCTATATAATATATAGCTATATATAATATATAGATATATTATATATATATATTATGCTATATAATATATAGATATATTATATATTATATATTATGTATATAATATATAGATATATTATATATTATATTATTATATATATATATATTATATTATATATATAATATATAATATAGACAGCCATAGCAGAGGCAAAGCAGTGGGTGTGGGAGAAGCTATGGAGAAGGACTTTCGGTCGGCACCAAGATGCTTCTGGAAAACCGTCCGGCACCTCAGGAAGGGGAAGTGGGGATCCATCCAAGCTGTGTACAGCAAGGGTGGGACCCTGCTGACTTCGACGGAGAAGGTTATCGGTCGGTGAAAAGAGCACTTTGAGGAACTCTTGAATCCAACTATGGTAGAGGCAGAGCTGGAAGCTGAATGGGGACCATCGTCAACCTCCCTGGTGGAGGTCACTGAGGTAGTCAAACAACTCCACAGTGGCAAGGCCCTAAGGGTTGATGAAATCCGTCCAGAAATGCTGAAAGCTTTGGGTGTAGAGGGGCTGTCTTGGTTGACACGCCTCGTTAACATTGCGTGGAAGTCAGCGTGGGTTAGAACGTTGAAATTATAAAGAATAATAAATAACTGCTACATTGGAGGAGTACTCATTTAATGTAAAGTTATGCACTCTCATGACTGTAAAGGGCTTAGGAAGATATTGATCAGCTCTGAATTCTTCTGGCTTTGTGTATTTCAGTTTATTACTACAACTTTGGGTGGAAGGATTATGGTGTGGCATCTCTGACTACGATCCTTGACATGGTGAAAGTCATGTCATTTGCTGTCCAAGAGGGGAAAATGGCTGTCCACTGCCATGCCGGTCTTGGAAGAACAGGTTTGTAACACTGGCAATTTGGAATATGACCTAAATCCTCATTTATCCTTGTAAAATATCAGTTTTGTAATTATTTTCATCATGTAGGTGTGTTATTGGCTTGTTACTTGGTTTTCACATCCCGGATGAGCGCTGATCAAGCCATCCTGTTTGTGCGAGCCAAGAGACCCAACTCCATCCAGACCAGAGGCCAGCTGCTGTGCGTCAGGGAGTTCGCCCAGTTCCTAGTTCCTCTCCGAAGCATTTTCTCCTGCGCAGAACCCAGAGCCAGTGCCGTCACCTTGTACCAGTACCTTACCCGGCAGCGCCACCTGCTGCACGGCTACGAGGCTCGACAAATGAAGAATGTGCCAAAGATCATCCATCTGGTTTGCAGACTCCTCATGGACATCGCAGCCAACAGACAGGTTGTGGTGGAAGAGGAGTGGCTAGAGATCCCTGACCTCACAGCTGAGGTGGAGAAGACGGTGTCCCAGCAGGCCCTTCAGCAGCTTGGGAAGGAGATGAGAGGGAAGGGGATTCCTGTTCAACCTTGTTCATCTCATCCTCTCAGTGCACCTGGTCTGCACTCCAGACCTCATCATGATCAACCTCTAGCCAGTGATAATGAGCTGTACCCTCTGTGGAGGCAGCAGAGCGTAGAAAGCCCTCTGCAGGCCTCCCTGTCCAACAACAGGAGCCTCAGTTACAGCGATTCTGTCCTTGACAAACTTGGACCACGGCAGCACCAGTTAGGAAATCTGAAGAGCAACAAACCAATCACATGCCTGATCAAACATTCCTCGTCTGACAGCAGCCTTACAGTCCCTCCTAGATTGTATGACTTCTCTCTTCAGGACATCAGCAGCATCATTCAGGGCCCCAATACAGAATATAAGCAAGACACTGGATCCCCTTTAGTAAAGAGGCAACTACATAAGGGACATCAGAGTTTGTCTTTAGATCTGTCCAAGCAGGGAAGAAAATCTCAGTGTAACGTCCCACTGCCGGCCTTATCAAACAGTAGTGAGAGGGATGTGTCAGCGGGTGGAGCAGACATCAGCCTCCAGTCTGAGCTCTCCCCAGAGAGCAGATGCCTGCTGGTGGCCAACGCTCTGGCCATGGACCTGACAGATAAGGACTTCACCTCCAAGGTCTCAATGTGGCAGGTAGTGTAGCCCATAAAATATACAATACAACAATACTCCTGGGCTGTACATTAGTCATTAGACACTAGTCTGGACCAGTCTCATGACCATTGTAATGTGCTCACATACCTGCTAGCTCCAGGAAGCCACTGCAGCAGGCCAAGATACAAGCCGAAACATGATCCTCCTGTAAAACCACAAAATCTTTTATTTACGGATTAAACACACGATGATGTCGTGATCTTTTAGATGTGCTGATAAGGGGATTATTTCAGGCCCAGGCTAGCTGTTTCCCCTGTTGCCAGTCTTTAAACTAAGCTAAACTAATGCTGCGTGATGCTGGTTTTTGCTTCATATTATATAACAGACAAACAGAAGAGTGTTATCGATCTACTCATCTAACTCTCTGGAAAGAAAACAAATAAGCTTATGTCCTGAAATGTTGAACTATTCATTTAATGTCAATAAATCATCACTACCTGATCACAAGCCTCTATAAAAGCCATCATATCACTGTATAACCAGACAATAAGAAATATGGCGGCACTATTGTCACATCTTGGAAAAACACAATATGTTCATATCTTCATAAGCTATTTAAACTTAAAGTTGATTTTTTAAAGGAAATGCCTTCATGGTCATGCGCCTCCTTCCCTGTTTATTGAATGTGTTACAAGACACCAGCATGGCAGTAAAATCAACACACAGACTGTCACATTGCATTACATCAGTTTGGACAATCAGAATTCTCTGTTAAAGGAGCAAAACTATGGAGCTGCCTACCAACTGAATTAAAAGGTCAGTGTTGACCTTTTAATTTCGTTGGTAGGCAGTTCCATAGTTGACATGTTTTTAATAGAGTTATTAAAGCATGGCTAAAAGAGAAACAACATTGTTCTCACACCGAATACCCCTTAGACAACGGTAACTGTGTGTGTATCTGTGTGTGTTTCTATTTGTGTGTGTGTGTGTGTGTGTGTGTGTGTGTGTGTATCTATGTATCTGTGTGTATCTGTTTGTATCTATGTATGTGTGTATTTGTGTGTATATCTATTTATGTATATGTATGTGTTTGTGTGTGTATCTGTGTTTGTGTGTGTGTATCTATGTATATATCTGTGTGTGTGTGTGTGTGTGTGTATCTGTGTTTGTGTGTGTTTTCTTTTTGAACTTTTTCTTTTATAAAAGCCTCCTGTGGACAGGTTTTGCAAATTAGCGTTTCGCTGCAAACACTTAACACAGTTTATTTAGTCATTGTGCATAAATGTAGGTTATAATTCTAATGATTCTGTGATGTCCATATCAAATATACTAAACTAAATGTTGAGAAATTGATGAGACTGTCTGCCTCTGCATGGCATGTCATCTGGTGTGCCACCATGTCAGGTTTCATAGGATATCTACTGCATCCCAACACAGAAAGTATTGCTGGGACTGCAGGGTGGCGAGATGAAAGCATTACACAATTCTTCTTTAATTTAAAATTAAAATAGTTCCATCTTAAGTCTGAATCATGTGAAAAGTCATTCTTTATTTCAAATAACGACTATTTCTCACTGCGCTGTCAGACCAAACACAAAATATATACATATTATATCATTAATTCTAATTCATATTTTTATTAAGTCACAGCTGTTTTCCTGTTGCACACCAGGTTTCTAATACAATGCAAGGATGTGTTATTGTCAGGTTTGCTGTATTACCTGGTTTCTTGTGTGATAAAGCTTTATAGATGCTTACCATGTCAGATGGTAAGGATAGAAATAGTCATACCAAGTGGAAAATGCAATCCAATTGTTATCCACTTGTGGAACTGTAATCATCATCTCCACCATACTTTAGATGTGTACAAATAATGGTGACTACACATGCCAAGCTATAATTGTGGAAGCCTTGATCATAGGAGACAGTGTGACTTCCTCCAAATCTTACTCTGTCACTGTGAGCCATGTGGCACTTCAGTTATTCAGAATTAGAAACGTTTTTTTATCCACAGTTCAATGTGTATGACACAGTTTACACTATACAACATACATTCAGAGCTCCTATAACCTTTATTGACTGTGCTAATGTTTCAGACCGAAGCATAACTTCAGCACATTGTAGTCCATTGTTATCCCTGATTTGCCTAGTGACCCTTCACCTCAGTCCTGCTCTGTGTTGTGTTGTGCAGACAGAGCTGAACTCCAGAGAGGGAGCGTGGGAGAGGCTGTGTATGGAGCGAGATCCTTGGGTCCTCTCCAGTCTCATGTGGTCATGGCTGGAGCAGCTTAAGGATCCAGTCATCAGCGCCGAGGATGTAAAAGCCCTGAGGGAGAACAATGTAAATCCACAGAACGCCCTCGACTCGCTGGAAAAGGTAGCTGGCTTGAATATCTTCCACAGCATCACACAGTGATGACAGACTGTCACGCTTTCAGACTGCTGATTAACACAGTGTTACACAGTGTCAAACTTATTCTAATCATTGTGGATGTTTTAAAGCCTCCAACAGCATTCTCATGAATACAAATACAGAAAATTATACAAAGTCTGAATCAATGAGAATTTCAGTTTGGAACACAACTGTCAAATTAATAAAGTTTGAAAAGTGTATACAAATGTGTTTGAAGACATTTTTTCATATTAATTTCACAGCTAGTAATATCCATCAACACTATCCATTTTTAATCAAACTGAATTCAGTCATTTTTCTAGTATATTTGCACAAGATACTCAAAACTAGGGATCACACAATACCAGAAATTTAGTAGTCGGTGAAATTCCACAATTCTCAATACGGATTCGATACTATATAAAAAACAAAACAAAAAATCCCATTTGCACTTTGTTATTACATTACAGGTCCTGATTCCCTCTATAATAACTATTTTATATTGCTGTGAAATCATTTCCTTCAAACAACTGGAACATTTTACAGGATTACATTTGAACCCACCACCTTTTAATGTTATACTTCGGCCAGTTTCCATTTGAACTGAATGGAACTTGAACCCACCTTAATACAAGTCATCATCACTTCTGATAATGGCTGCTAGCAGCTAACAGCTAACGTCAACTAGCTGTGTGTGGAGCGAAAGAGAGAGTGGTGGCTGTGCCGACAGCAAACAGCTGTTAGGGAGAGAGTGAGCCGAGGAGGAAACCTGGGGTCCAGGACGCACGGCCAGTCTTGTGTCTATTGACATTAAAACATTTCTAATTACCTTTCGGATTTTCACACGTTGACGGGTCGCCATTAGTCTCGAGGCCCCTGGTACCCACAAACACGTCACATTTTCAGAATTTTGGCATCGACTTGGTACCGAAGTAGGCTATCTGTTCTCGTGACATTCCTACTCAAAACACACAACTGCTATACAGTTTAGACAAATAGGCAGTAAGGCTTGGAAACATTTTGACCAACTTTGAGCCAGTGCAGGGAAAACATTTAGTTCTCTGTAATCATCTCAACCATGTCATTTATACAACTGTCTTACACTTAAATGTTCAATGTGTAAGATATGCCAGAATATAAACCTAAAACATTAAAACAATGAACTAACATTATGAACAGAGTGTGAAGAGGTAACAGTGATGACGTTATGTCAAAGACGTCTCTGTGTTGTGTTGCAGAGATATCTACTGACGTTAGCATGCTAACAGCTAGCTGCACTTCGTCCAGCCTGTAATACCACTTGTTCCTCTAGAGGTGATAGTGAGTCAGTGTAGCTGCAGTCTGCCTCAGTACAGAGAGAATCAGTACAGCTGCCTGACTCAGCAGACTTAGGGTCAACATTACATCCATGATCCCTGCAGGTTTTTATAATTTGTTTTGGTTTATTTCAAAGTGGCAGAAAGGAGAAAACGAGATAGATGGGAGACGGACAGATTTTCTGTTAGCAGTCAGAAGTTTGCATTGATTTAGCCGACTCGTCAAACTTACTGTTGCTGCCGTTACACAGGTTAGACCCAGCGCTCCATCAGCCCGCTGTTACTACCGGTGCTGGAATATTCTCCGGCTGTATCCGAGCCGTTGGAGCTGCTGCACGCCGCATGACCCCCTTCGGGGAAGCAGTACTTTGGGGCGTGAAGGAGAAAACAAAAACACAAGTCATTCCCTCGTCTCTGCCGCCCGGACCCAAGCAACATACATATCAAAACATAACGATACACAGAACGTACAGCCCCCAGTGACACAGTAACACACAGATATCTGAGCTCCACCTGAAGATTATAAGATAGCAGAGATATTTAGACTCTCAGCAGTCTGCTCTAATGAACTGACTGACTGTATGACTCACTGATTATCTGACTGACTGACTGTCTGACTGACTCTCTGTCTGACTGACTGATTGACTCTCGGTCTGACTGACTGACTCTGTCTGACTGACTGACTCTGTCTGTCTGACTGACTGACTCTCTGTCTGACTGACTCTCTCTCTCTGTCTGACTGACTCTCTGTCTGACTGACTGACTCTCTCTCTGTCTGACTGACTCTCTCTGTCTGACTGACTGACTCTCTGTCTGACTGACTCTCTCTGTCTGACTGACTCTCTCTGTCTGACTGACTCTGTCTGTCTGACTGACTCTCTCTGTCTGACTGACTCTCTCTGTCTGTCTGACTGTCTCTCTCTGTCTGTCTGACTGACTCTCTGTCTGACTGACTCTCTCTGTCTGACTGACTCTCTCTGTCTGTCTGACTGTCTCTCTCTGTCTGTCTGACTGACTCTCTCTGTCTGTCTGACTGTCTCTCTCTGTCTGACTGACTCTCTCTGTCTGTCTGACTGTCTCTCTCTGTCTGTCTGACTGACTCTCTGTCTGACTGACTCTCTCTGTCTGACTGACTGACTCTCTGTCTGACTGACTCTCTCTGTCTGACTGACTGACTCTCTGTCTGACTGACTCTCTCTGTCTGTCTGACTGACTCTCTGTCTGACTGACTCTCTCTGTCTGACTGACTCTCTCTGTCTGACTGACTGACTCTCTCTGTCTGTCTGACTGACTCTCTGTCTGACTGACTCTCTCTGTCTGTCTGACTGTCTCTCTCTGTCTGTCTGACTGTCTCTCTCTGTCTGACTGACTCTCTCTGTCTGTCTGACTGACTCTCTGTCTGACTGACTCTCTCTGTCTGACTGACTCTCTGTCTGACTGACTCTCTCTGTCTGACTGACTGACTCTCTGTCTGACTGACTCTCTCTGTCTGTCTGACTGACTCTCTGTCTGACTGACTCTCTGTCTGACTGACTCTCTCTGTCTGACTGACTCTCTGTCTGACTGACTCTCTCTGTCTGACTGACTGACTCTCTGTCTGACTGACTCTCTGTCTGACTGACTCTCTCTGTCTGACTGACTGACTCTCTGTCTGACTGACTCTCTCTGTCTGACTGACTCTCTGTCTGACTAACTCTCTCTGTCTGACTGACTGACTCTCTGTCTGACTGACTCTCTGTCTGACTGACTCTCTCTGTCTGACTGACTGACTCTCTGTCTGACTGACTGACTCTCTGTCTGACTGACTCTCTCTGTCTGTCTGACTGACTCTCTGTCTGTCTGTCTGACTGACAATGACTGACTGTCTGTCTGACTGACTCTGACTGAATGTGTCTGTCTGACTGACTGTCTTGTCTTTCCGATTGACTCTCTGTCTGTCTGTCTGACTGACAATGACTGACTGTCTGTCTGACTGACTCTGACTGAATGTGTGACTGACTGACTCTCTGACTGACTGTCTGACTCTGTCTGTCTGACTAACTGTCTTGTCTTTCCGACTGACTCTCTGTCTGTCTGTCTGACAATGTCTGACTGACTCTGTCTGTCTGACTGACTCTGACTGAATGTGTGACTGACTGTCGGACAAAGAAAAATGCCATGTAATCTGATAGTATCGTACATCCTTGTCCTCCCACTGCCAGGGCCACAGACTCACCTTGCTGTGTATCCTCGACTGTGCTGCTCATCTCCTGCCAATGCCTGAACAAATGGAGACAAGTTTTCTCAACCAAACGATAAAAGTGTTTACTAAGGTCGGTGTTAACATACGGCATATATTGAATATATGAAGATGTGTTTTGCATGCAGGAATTAGTTTGTTCTTTTCTCTCCAGATTGACCCTGCCTCAGAGAAGGACAAGTCTTTATACACAACACTTAAAGCAATCCTGATTCCCATTCTTCATGAGCTGTGTGACAAAGCTGTGGAGGAGAATGATCACTCTTGATCCAGCCTCAACACCAACATTGTTGGGCATTATTGTTTTTTAAGACTGCTCTGCCAATCTTTAGTCTTTCAAGGTATATGAAGACAATGTAATTTGAAGCTCTAGCATTTCATTTTTTTTTTAAAGCTTAATAGACTCTAAGCACTGCCATTCTCTCTGTTAAAGTGCCAATGTTCTTAATTTGAAAGCATTGGTTTGTTTACTGTAATATTTGTGAGGGACTATATGTTGCTTTTATTGTGGAACTGTTAGTGGTAGGGAAATGAGTGAAAAACGTTCTCATGATGTTAATGTATTTTATTTAAATGTGTAACTCAGCAGGCTTATTTCTTATTCAAACCAAAATATGTTTTTACATTGTGTCTTATTTATTCAGTTCTTATTTGAAATGCAGCCATTAGTTTAATAACTATAACCTTATGTTCATGTAGAATGTAAAGTGTTTTCTTAGAGTCAAATGCAAACTGTGGCTATTGTTATGGCAATGCAAGTTCGACAGGCCACAGTGCATTTGCGTTTCCAATCAATGTTATGTCCTTAATACTGTGCACTGAAAACATGTCCCTGTGGTGTATATGCATGTGTCAAACATCAATCTGCCTCCATTGTTGCATTTAGCAAAAATGCTGCCTGCCTCAACTCAAATGGCCTCTGCCTCATGCTGCTGTGTGTAACATCGCCTCGCCTCTGTGTGTGTGTGTGTAGATGTTGAGAGAGTCACCTCAAATGTCTCATACACAGTATGGATACACTATAATGTATCTGCTCACACGTTCTGAATGTGGAACAGTGATGATAATAATTGTAATAATAATAATATGACATGAGACGTTGTACTGTGGGGGATTTTCAACAAACACTATTTTTTCATTGTTACAACAGTCTACTTCTTACAGAATTAAACACAACTTACTGCAAGTCGATGAAGTGTGTGTGAATCTTTTCTATTACAAATCTGAGAGAAGGAAAGGCTGCCTCCTTGTGGTGTCACAGGAGTGTAACGTTCAAACCCTGCTCATGCTTACAATGTAATCTAGCGGGCACTAAGAGCCGGGGGGAGGGGAGAAATGGCTCTGAGTAAATCAAGGGCGTTAGGACCCTGGGGAAAAGGGTCCTAGCATAGACTGTACAGGTGTAGCACAGCTTTGATATCATGATAGATATCTGTAACTTCTGACGAGTCATGCTGGAGACGAGAGGTTGACATTTTGGAAGATGCACTGTGAAATTGTAGGAAGTTATTAATATGTGTTAGCTCCTTAACTTTTAATAACTCTAGGAAAGGGAAAAGTGTAGTAAAATTAGGTCTTCTATGTTTGTTGGTGTACTGTCAGTAGTCAATAGTAACTGGCTAGCTACAGAACAGCTAACGTTTGTTCACTATGGAAAACAATTGTAAGCAGGAAAGGGTGAATAGCTATTCTAACTATCATAATCTGCCAATGTTCATTGATCAGATGGATATAAGAAGAGTCCTAAGGAAAGGTGGCAGCTCTGCCACAGGGAAGCAGCAGCAGAGAAGGGATTTTGGAGGCAACAGTGTGATGGAGGTTAGTTCAGGTCTAGGAGTAAATGAGCAAATTTTGGATTAAATTCCTGTAATAGGCCACAGTACTAGCTAAATAAATCATTAATGAAAATACATAGCCCGAAGTTCCAGAGAGTAATGCATTTGTTTAACACACATGACAGTGAACACACGTACACCATACATGTCACCAGTTTGCATTTTGAACATGACGTTTGGATGTCATGAAACTTACTTTAGTGTCTCGATCAGTTAATAAATCATTGTTTAAACTTATTTTAAAGGGTCATGCAGAAGGAGAGGCAGAACATAGTGATCAGGCAATCTGCTCAAGTCGGGGACAGAAAGAAAATCCAGGAACAATACAACTTGAGGCTGAGGAAAACCACGGTGATCCATAGAGGGAACACGACCAAACAGGCCAAAAGAGGGAAAATTGTCAAGCAGCTGAAGCAAGTCCTTCCACAAGTGGGGATGATTTGGGAATGAAAGGGCCCAGACTGGTGAAGCTGAAGAGCTACCCACAAGTTAGTTTTGGTGCACAGATGAGGGCCTTTCACCACAGCTGGTTTGAAAAGCACAACTGGTTAGAATATTCTGTCAACAAGAATGCAGCTTTCTGCTTTCCCTGTAGGATGTTTGGTAAAAACATTCATGGTGATGCTTTTATCAGTAATGGTTGCAAGAGCTGGAAGCATGCGCTGTCTCTATTTGGCAAGCATGAGATGACACATATACATAAAGAGAGTGTTGTTGCATGGAAAAACTACCAAGTACCTATTTCCGACAGGGAAACATTGCCCAGATGACAACCTCTGCACATGCAAGTGAGATAGCGGAGAGAAGGGAGTACCTCAGGCGAATTGTTGCAGTCACTTCCATATTAGGAAGACAGGGACTGGCTTTCCGGGGCCATGATGAAAGTGAAGACAACACATATAGAGGCAACTTTCTGGCTTGCATGGAACTTTTGAAAGTGTTTGATCCTTTCCTTCAAAAATACAATGCTCCATCAAATGCTTCCTATGTCTCATCACAATCCCAGAATGAGATGATTGTGTCTTGTGCTCATGAAGTTACCAACGTCATTGTATCTGAGATGACAAAGTCCACGATGTACGCCACCATGGCAGATGAGGCAAGGGATGCACACTCAGAGCAGCTGGCTGTTTGTGTTAGGTATGTCTCAGAGGGGGAAGTGAAAGAACCTTTCCTAGCACTTACAGAGATAAAGTCATTTGATGCCCTGTCCATAACAAAAGAGCTGCAGCAGCAGATCCAGAACAACGGTCTTGCAGAGCTTATGTGTGTAGCACAAACATACGACGGTGCCGCTGTTATGAGCGGATCAACTGGAGGGGTCTAAGCCCATTTTAGAAAGCTCCACCCTGAGGCTATCTACGTATGTGCATTGTTATGCTCACGACTTAAACCTAGTGTTGTGCCACACTTGCAGGGCTGTTCCAGAGGCAGTGGAGCTCTTCAATCTTTTAGAGTGTGTGTACTCTTTTTTTAGCACGTCGCTTGTCCATCATCACAGGTTCAAAGAAGCTCAGTCCAGGCTTGGACAAACATCAGTTGAGCTAGTGAAACTTTCGAACACTCGCTGGTCATGCCAACTGCATTCAATCAATGCAGTTCCAGAGGTATTACCTGCAGTTCTTGAGTGCCTCTCTGCCGTTGGATCCCCAATGGCTGTTGGTCTAAGAGCCAAGCTGTGCAAGTTTACAACAATCTATGCACTACTGATGTTTTAGGCACTGCTCTCTGTCACTCAAGGACTTCATAAGTTCCTTCAGAAGGAGACAGTAGATCTAGCAGAAGCATTTATTGCTAAGCAAGCTGTGCATGACACCCTGAGGGGAAAATGCACAGGTGAGTTTGCAGCTGATATGTTTGATAGAGCCAAGGCCGTATGCCACAGCCACAACATCCCAGAGCCAGAACCAAAGTGTCATAAACAGCGTAGGCTAGATGACTTTGTGTTAGAGACAACAGTGGGTTCTAGCACAGAGATGTCCACATCAGCAATGTACAAAGCAAAGTTGCTTTTGCCCTTTGTGGACAGAATGATTAGTAAGCTTGAAGAAAGATTTGGCAGTGTTGATATAGGCCTACTAAAAGGCATCCAAGCATGTAGCCCCAAATCTGCTTCCTTTCTGTGTGAGTCAGACCTGGGTGAGCTTGCCAGGCACTACCATATCAAGCTTAGGACAGAGAAACTGATAGTGGCCAAAAACTATCTGGCCCGGAAAGCAGAGCACCTAGACCCACCCCAAGATATGTTGGGTGTCTACAACCTTCTAGACGCTGATATGTTTCCCACTCTAAAGGCAACCATATAGGTAGCCTTAACGGTGCCTGTGAGTAGCTGTTCTTGCGAAAGGTCCTTTAGTGTCCTGCGTCGGTTGCACACCTGGCTGCGTCAAACAATGGGGCAGAAAAGGCTTCACAGTCTTGTAGTTATGTCCATTGAAAGTGACATTCTATGGCATCTGAATCACAACAGCGTGATAAAAGAGAAGGAATTCTTTGATGCTTCCACCTACAAGTGTCTGAAAGACAGATGGTGTGTTTAAGAGATGATAGGCTTTTTTGTAGCGTACCAGATTTATGCAAATTTACTTTATTTTGGGCAAGGGGGACCTGTGTCCTATTAGAAATTGGTGTCAGTGTTTTCTCCAATCATTCAATGTTTTTATGATGATAAATTAAAGAAGAAAATATGTCTGTTGCGTTGTAGTTATTGCCATCTCACCTTCTTTTTTAATATTCTTTTATTATTATTTTCACAGTTGCAAGTACCATCAACAGTAAGGGCAAACATTCTTATATTTTCACCCCAGCCCCATGGACTCACAGAGATTAGCAAGTATAAGATTAGTAAGAAACAATTATAAATTCACATCCAAATAAAAAAAACTGGGATTCCCGGCTCAAGCTCCCTTTTGAAGAATAAAGTTTTCAAAATGAAATATTTCACTTAATTGTCATTGGTTATGGTATTATTTATACTTTGATTGATATATTTTTCATTTTAGTGTTGAGAGTTGTGCACCCTCCCCTTACCAAGACTACACAGTTCTATTAGATCTAGCATCTTAATGTTGCTCTCAAAGTGCACCAGATGCATACAATTCACTTTAAAATGTAAAAAAAAAATCTGCCCAGTGGAGCATGCTCCCCTTGAGGATGTGAAGTCCACCCTACTCCTACGGCATGTGAACATGACTAAGACCAGGTAACATGGACCTGGTTTACATGACTAATGTCAAGTAAATAACTCCTGATTGTATTAATTCACACTTGATGATTATCACATGTATTTGTCCACCTCAATCAATATGTATTTTTGCACAAAATGTATTTCTGTACAACATATATAATGACAATATAATGTATTAGTTATGAATGTACAACACGTCAGGTACGTTTCTCTTCATAAATAGTTACAGGTCTACAAACCATCTCGTCATAACGCTGCTCTCCAAGGGGCGTGACCGCGCCAACGTGGACCAATGAGGAGAGGACTAGTCAAATTGTTTATGTGATTTTTGTACACTTCCTGCTATACCAACAGACAAGTTAACTGAGTCTTTATTGATTCAGCCTGTGGACTTGGTGAGTTGAAAGTGCCCTCGGCTGAGAGTATTATCGAAATGCTGTTATCATCACTTTAAATAAATATTATCTTGAACATTCAGAAGTTTGCTGGATTGATTTGAAAGGCAGTCATAGCGTCCTCAGAACTTCTAAACCCCACACTAATATATTGACGACAGCACAAAACACTATGGGTGTGTAGTGGCTTTGCAAAACTCCCAGACTTACTTCTCCATCATCATGCAATCTGAGTTCCTTTAATGGTAATTGTACTACCATGCAAGTGCACACAGCTCCACCTCACCTCTGGGCTAAGCCCACCCAAACTTGAAAACCTAGCTACGCCCCTGATGTAACTCGTGTTGAACTTCTTGCTCTAACGGCGTCTTTGGTTCTTTGATGGCATCTTCTTTTTTCTCTTAACAGAAATTAAGAGAATGTTGCCGCACGAGGCCAATGATTCACCAATGAATTCATACGTTGTGATAAGAAAACGTTGCTGCATTTACACCCCGAAACAGCAGGGGGAAGTAAGCTGCGCCAACAACCCGAGACGACGAAGCAGTGATGATGGAGCAGCGTCTCGACATGGCAGACAGGTGGGTACACTGTATTAATCATACAGTTAAAAATAATAAATATACCTCAGTGGCAGGTCATGCATGCTTTAAAATGCGTCTTAGTAACAGTCACTATTGTTTTGTAGCGGGAGAGCCAGCTGCTTAATACTTAATGTTATTATCCGACCTTTGCTTTCCGGACAGCCATGCCGGAACGTGCTGCTAGCTAGCTGTTAGCTCGACAGGGTTAGCTAGCGAATTGTCCCTCACTGGAGAAGACATACAATAAGAGCACGTAACGCTAGGTTGTTAGCAGAGACTTTCAGCTCTCCAGCCCACTGTGCAACGTCACAACCACACACAGGTTTTGATATAAATGACTTTAGGTGCGTTGTTATGATATGATTGCACCTGTTTCCGTCGGAGAAAGTTAAACATGTTCAAACATTATGATGATATAAAGTGGGATATACTGCAATTCAGTTTCACTTTCTTGAACACTTGTATTTGTTTGAGTGAGAGTGAGGTCCTGTAACTTAGGGAGAAAATGTAAATTCAATGTTTTGATATGAAACTTCAGATATATATATCAGATGTAACACTACACAATTATATCGTTGCCAAATAATACACAATAACGTTTTTTTTTGTATATCTACAAGAAATTTGAAAAAGTATTTAATAAAGAAGTTAATCAAATTCATGTTTATCTTTGTTTGTCTTTTGCGTTTTGTGTCTTTCTTTCTTTTTTTTGGAAATGAATTACACTCAAAATAGGAGTAGCCTATACGGAAATGGAGAGAGTCTGTAACTGGGACTGTACATTTAAAAGATGGAGGCTCTAAACTAAGTTTTTTTCGCCACCATCTCGAAGAAAAAATGTAACCGTAAATGAAGTACATTGCCAAATATTCTTAATCTTATCCTTATACTTTGGTAGTGTCATCCGTAATGTTTTAGTATAAAAAATGTTTAAAAAGGAAATAAATTGTGTTTTTATTTAGGATAAATATTTGCTTTGATTTAAAGAAAATCTTGGCATTAGTAGTTTTAATGATGCATTATAAACTGCTTTGAGCTAGTTTTAGAAAGTTTGTCATAATTCCCTCTCTAATAACTATTTTTTATATTGCTGTGAAAACATCTCCTTTTAAACAACTGGATTTATTCACATTTGTCTCATGAAATAAAATTTTACAAGATTACATTTGAACACATCCTGATTACGTTTCTTTGAGATGCAGGCTCCTGGTAAGCTGCGCTGTGTCGTCTTTGAGCTGCAGGCTCCCGGTAAGCTGCGCTGTGTCCTCTTTGAGCTGCAGACTCTTGGTAAGCTGCCCTGTGTCGTCGTTGAGCTGCAGGCTCTTGGTAAGCTGCGCTGTGTCCTCTTTGAGCTGCAGACTCTTGGTAAGCTGCCCTGTGTCGTCTTTGAGCTGCAGGCTCCCGGTAAGCTGCGCTGTGTCCTCTTTGAGCTGCAGACTCTTGGTAAGCTGCCCTATGTCGTCGTTGAGCTGCAGGCTCTTGGTAAGCTGCGCTGTGTCGTCTTTGAGCTGCAGGCTCCCGGTAAGCTGCGCTGTGTCCTCTTTGAGCTGCAGACTCTTGGTAAGCTGTGCTGTGTCTTCTTTGAGCTGCAGGCTACCGTAAGCTGCGCTGTGTCGTCTTTGAGCTGCAGGCTACCGGTAAGCTGCGCTGTGTCGTCTTTGAGCTGCAGGCTACCGTAAGCTGCGCTGTGTCGTCTTTGAGCTGCAGGCTACCGGTAAGCTGCGCTGTGTCGTCTTTGAGCTGCAGGCTACCGGTAAGCTGCGCTGTGTCGTACTTGAGCTGCAGGCTCCCGGTAAGCTGCGCTGTGTTGTCTTTGAGCTGCAGGCTCTTGGTAAGCTGCGCTGTGTTGTCTTTGAGCTGCAGGCTCCCGGTAAGCTGCGCTGTGTCGTACTTGAGCTGCAGGCTCCCGGTAAGCTGCGCTGTGTTGTCTTTGAGCTGCAGGCTCTTGGTAAGCTGCGCTGTGTTGTCTTTGAGCTGCAGGCTCCCGGTAAGCTGCGCTGTGTTGTCTTTGAGCTGCAGGCTCTTGGTAAGCTGCGCTGTGTTGTCTTTGAGCTACAGGCTCCCGGTAAGCTGTGCTGTGTCGTCTTTGAGCTGCAGGCTCTTGGTAAGCTGCGCTGTGTCGTCTTTGAGCTGCAGGCTACCGGTAAGCTGCGCTGTGTCGTCTTTGAGCTGCAGGCTCTTGGTAAGCTGCGCTGTGTCGTCTTTGAGCTGCAGGCTACCGGTAAACTGCGCTGTGTCGTACTTGAGCTGGAGGCTCCCAATAAGCTATGCTGTGTTGTCCATTGAACTGCTGGCAAGAATAAAGGAGTCGTTTCAATGTAGGCATACATGGGGTAGCTTTTCTGTGTGGTTTGTAAAGCCAGTCTGGCAAAAGGAGGAAGACAAAGTCAGTCATGTAATTCCTCTTCCTCCAGGACATGATAGCATTCCCATTTAACAACATGCAAAGTACATTGATGTACAGAAGTGATCTATGCCGAAACTCAGTTGGTTAACAGTTCAAATACTGCACTTGTGCTTCAAAGATCACAAGCTTTCATTAATGATTCCTAAAAATATAAAAACATGCTGACATGTAGCCGTGGGGGAATCCCTACTTACCTTTTTATATTGCGCATTACGTCACTTGTGAATTTTAATTGACACGTTCAAGATTTTTTTAAATTTTTTCACTTGTATACTATAGTTTATTAGCCGTAGGTATAGCAAAGATTAATTCATAATTAATGTGCAAAGTTAACAATTGTGGTGACAAGTGGATTTGCAGCAGCACGTCACCCATAACGGGATTCAGTCCAAGGTGAGCTGAGTGCAGCAGCCGGTGGGTCCAGAACAAAAAGAAGAACACTATAAGTACATGCAATATACAAGAAGGATTTTTTGGGTGGATTAGATTTGTATAGCTATAAAACCACTGTTTTTATGATTCAATTGTTTTATTGAACACACAATTAACCAGAATTGTTTTACTAGAATTAAGGTTCTTTGTAGATCTAATCTCTTAATTTTGCCCTCAAAGTGCACCAGATTTATGCATTTAACTTCTTCCTGGGCACCATGTCCCGGGACACACCCCTCCCCCCCCCCCCCCAGCGGGTCTGAGGTCCACCCACCATATTCACTCAAAAATCCTGGGTAACACTGTAATATTATTGATGTACAACCTAACAGCTCACCACCCATGTGACTTTTCTCCACAGTCCGAGGTCTCAGCAGTCTGCCCGTGTCAGAAGATCTGAATCCAGCTGGTGGTCGTCCCTGATCCCTGGTCTTCACTTTTACTGCAGCTACATCTTTGTTTGTACAATGGGATGAGGTAGTAGGTTGTATAGTTTTAGGGTCACACCCGCACTGGGAGATAACTATTCAACCTACTGTCTTTCTCAAAGTGCCAAACACACGTCTCAGTGGACCCTCCATTTCTTCTGGAGGCCACTTTTCCGTCAGTGTTTGCATGGACCAAGATGTCTTCAAAAAAAGCAGTTGCTCACACAGTGTGAGGTAGTAGATTGTATAGTTGTAGGGTAGTGATTTTGCCCTGTTTGGGAGATAACTATACAATTTATTGCCTTCCTTGAGGAGTGGCATTTCTTCTGTTTTATTTATATTGAATGAGCTCATCAAAGAGCCTTATGGACCACTAGACCCTCTGACTACAAGTTTTTAGTCACTTATTCCAGTCATGACCAAAAATCCTTGTATGAAACATGTACTTTGTAGATTAATAAAGGTCACAAGGTATGTTACAGCATGTCATTGCTTGTATTGACTTTATTATAAAGTTTTTAAATGTCCGGATAATAAGTAAATAACTTATTTCATTTGACATTTGTGTAAATCCTCTGTTGACTATCCCCCATATCTGCAAAAACCTACCGTATAGTGATGGTGTATGTGATAAAGTGCAGGCTGGAGAGCTGACAAAAAGTCTCCGACTAGGAAAATGTTTTAATAGATGTATGATATCACTGCCCAGCGAGTACGAGTAGATCTCACGATAATTACATTTGTGTGTTTATTAAATGAAGGTGTTGCTTAGATGTATTCTTATGGAATATAAGATACTTTATTAATGCTCTAGGGGAAATGATGACGTGTTGGAGTCTTATTATTTCTGCTGCAACCCCGGCAGTGTGAAACAGACTTGCAAGCAAATAAAACAACATAATTCAAAGCAGTAAGCAGAATTGCTTTCATATATTGAAAATCGACACTGCATACACTGCCTACTGCCTGTGTGACTAAGCACAGGACTCTGACGTTTCACACGGCTCAAGAAGCAGACACAGTGAATATACTGTATATGATATATAACTACACAGGTGAATATATATATTATTACTACACAGATAAATGAATATATATATTCTAACTATACCAATAAATGAATATATATATTATAACTATACCGATAAATTAATATATATTATAACTACCGTACACAGAAAAGTGAATATATTAATATATATATTATAACTACACAAACAAGTTAATATATACAGTATGATAACTATACAGATAAAGGAATACATATAACTACAGATAAATGAATATACATAACTACACATAAGTGACTAAGTAATTAATATATATTATATACATTTCTAACCACAGATAAATTAATATATATATTATAAATACACAGATAAATTAATATATATTATAACTACACAGATAAGTGAATATATATTATATAATAACCACAGATAAATTAATATATATTATAAATACACAGATAAGTGAATATATATTATAACTATAGAGATAAATTAATATATATTATAACTGCACAGATAAATGAGTATATATTATATATTATAACTACACAGATACGTGAATATATATTATATAAATTATAACTACACATATATTAATATATATTATATACATTATAAATACACAGATAAGAGAATATATATTATAACTACAGATAAAATTATATATATTATATATATTATAAATACACAGGTAAATGAATATAAATTATAAATACACGGATAAATGAATATGTATTATAACTGCACAGATACATGAATATTGTATTATGTCTACACAGCTAAATGAATATATATTATATGTATTATAACTATACAGATAAATGAGTATATATTATATGTATTATAACTATACAGATAAATGAATATATATTATATATATATATTATAAATACACAGATAAATTAATATATATTATAACTACAAAGATAAATGAATATATATTATAACTACACAGATAAAGGGATATATATTATATAATAACTACACAGATAAATGAATATATATTATAAATACACAGATAAGTGAATATATATTATATAAATTATAACTATACAGATAAGTGAATATATATTATATAAATTATAACTTCACAGAGATATTAATATATATTATATAAATTATAACTACACAGATAAGTGAATATATATTGTATAAATTATAACTACACAGATATATTAATATATATTATATAAATTATAAATACACAGATAAATGAATATATATTATATATATTATAAATACACAGATAAATGAATATATATTATATATATTATAACTACACGGATAAATTAATATATATTATAACTGCACAGATAAATGAATATATAACTGCACAGATAAATGAATATATATTATATGTATTATAACTATACAGATAAATCAATATATATTATATAAATTATAACTACACAGATAAGTGAATATATATTATATAATAACTACACAGATAAATTAATATATATTACATATATTATAACAACACAGATGAATTAATACATATTATATAAATTATAACTACACAGATAAATGAATATATATTATAACTACACAGATAAGTGAATATATATTATAACTACATGGATATTATAACTGCACAGATAAATTAATATATATTATATAAATTATAACTACACAAATAAATGAATATATATTATAACTACACATTTAAGTGAATATATATTACATATATTATAACTACACAGATGAATTAATACATATTATATAAATTATAACTACACAGATAAATTAATATATATTATAACTACATGGATATTATAACTGCACAGATAAATTAATATATTTTATATAAATTATACCTACACAGATAAATTAATATGTATTATAACTACACAGATAAATGAATATATACTACAAATGCACAGATACATGAATATATATTATATATATTATAATTATACAGATAAATGAATATATATTATAACTACACAGATAAGTGAATATATATTATACATATTATAACTATACAGATAAATTAATATATATTATATATATTATATATATTATAACTACACGGATAAATTAATATTATAACTGCACAGATAAATTAATATATATTATATAAATTATAACTACACAGATAAATGAATATATATTATAACTACACAGAAAAGTGAATATATATTATATAAATTATAACAACACAGATATATTAATATATATTATATAAATTATAACTACACAGATAAGTGAATATATATTATATAAATTATAACAACACAGATATATTAATATATATTATATAAATTATAACTACACAGATAAGTGAATATATATTGTATAAATTATAACTACACAGATATATGAATATATATTATATAAATTATAACTACACAGATAAATGAATATATATTATAACTAAACAGATAAGAGAATATATATTATAACTATACAGATAAATGAATATATATTATATATATTATAAATACACAGATAAATGAATATGATTTATAACTACACAGATAAATGAAATTATATAATATAAATTATAACTACACAGACATATTAATATATATTATATATATTATAAATTCACAGATAAATGAATATATATTATATATATTATAAATACACAGATAAATGAATATATATTATATATATTATAACTGCACAGATAAATGAATATATATTATAACTGCACAGATACATGAATATATATTAATTATGTCTACACAGATAAATGAATATATATTATATGTATTATAACTATACAGATAAATGAATATATATTATATGTATTATAACTACACAGATAAGTGAATATATATTATAAATACACAGATAAATGAATATATATTATAACTACACAGATAAGTCAATATATAGTATTACTATACAGATAAATGAATATATATATATTATATATATATATTATAACTACACAGATAAGTGAATATATATTATATATATTATCACTACACAGATAAATTAATATATATATTATATAATAACTACACAGATAAATGAATATATATTATAAATACACAGATAAGTGAATATATATTATATATATTATAACTACACAGATATATTAATATATATTATATATATTATAAATACACAGATAAATGAATATATATTATATATATTATAACTACACGGATAAATTAATATATATTATAATTGCACAGATAAATGAATATATAACTGCACAGATACATGAATATATATTAATTATGTCTACACAGATAAATGAATATATATTATATGTATTATAACTACACAGATAAGTGAATATATATAATATATAATAACTACACAGATAAATTAATATATATTACATATATTATAACTACACAGATGAATTAATACATATTATATAAATTATAACTACACAGATAAATGAATATATATTATAACTACATGGATATTATAACTGCACAGATAAATTAATATATATTATATAAATTATAACTACACAGATAAATGAATATATATTATAACTACACAGATAAGTGAATATATATTACATATATTATAACTACACAGATGAATTAATACATATTATATAAATTATAACTACACAGATAAATTAATATATATTATAACTACATGGATATTATAACTGCACAGATAAATTAATATATTTTATATAAATTATACCTACACAGATAAATTAAAATGTATTATAACTACACAGATAAATGAATATATACTACAAATGCACAGATACATGAATATATATTATATATATTATAATTATACAGATAAATGAATATATATTATAACTACACAGATAAGTGAATATATATTATACATATTATAACTATACAGATAAATTAATATATATTATATATATTATAACTACACGGATAAATTAATATTATAACTGCACAGATAAGTGAATATATATTATATAAATTATAACAACACAGATATATTAATATTTATTATATAAATTATAACTACACAGATAAGTGAATATATATTGTATAAATTATAACTACACAGATATATGAATATATATTATATAAATTATAACTACACAGATAAATGAATATATATTATAACTAAACAGATAAGAGAATATATATTATAACTATACAGATAAATGAATATATATTATATATATTATAAATACACAGATAAATGAATATGATTTATAACTACACAGGTAAATGAAATTATATAATATAAATTATAACTACACAGATATATTAATATATATTATATATATTATAAATTCACAGATAAATGAATATATATTATATATATTATAAATACACAGATAAGTGAATATATATTATACATATTATAACTATACAGATAAATTAATATATATTATATATATTATATATATTATAACTACACGGATAAATTAATATTATAACTGCACAGATAAATTAATATATATTATATAAATTATAACTACACAGATAAATGAATATATATTATAACTACACAGAAAAGTGAATATATATTATTTATATTACAACTATACAGATAAATGAATATATATTATATATATTATACATACACAGTTAAATTAATATATATATTATAACTATACAGATAAATGAATATATATTATAACTGCACATATAAATGAATATATATTATATAAATTATAACTACACAGATAAATTAATATATATTATAACTACACAGATAAATTAGTTGTTTGACTACCTCAGTGACTTCCAACAGGGAAATTGACGATGGTCCCCCATCCAGCTCTGCCTCAACCATAGAGGGCGTGTTAGTCGGATTCAGGAGTTCCTCAAAGTGCTCCTTCCACCGCCCGATAACCTTCTCAGTTGAAGTCAGCAGGGTCCCACCCTTGCTGTACACAGCTTGGATGGTTCCCCACTTCTCCCTCCTGAGGTTCCAGACGGTTTTCCAGAAGCACCTTGGTGCCGACCGAAAATCCTTCTCCATAGCTTCTCCGAACTTCTCCCACATCCGCTGCTTCGGCAGAGGCTGCCACCCTTCGAGTCCGTCGGTACCCTACAACTTTTTCCAGAGTCCTTCCGGATTACATAACCCGGAAGGACTCCTTCTTCAGTTGAACGGCTTCCCTGACCACCGGGGTCCACCACGGTGTTCGAGGGTTACCGCCCCTTGAGGCACCTAAGATATTGAGACCTCAGCTTCTCACCGCAGCTTCAGCAATAGAGGTTTTGAACATCGCCCACTCAGGTTCAATGCCCCCAACCTCCACAGGGATGTCTGAAAAGCTCCGCCGGAGCCAGATGGTGATCAGTTGACAGCTCCGCCCCTCTCTTCACCCGAGTGTCCAAAACATGCGGCCTCAGATCAGATGATACGATCACAAAATCGATCATTGACCTTTGGCCTAGGGTGCTCTGGTACCATGTACACTTATGAGCATCCTTATGTTCGAACATGGTGTTTGTTATGGCCATTCCGTGACTAGTACACAAGTCCAACAACAAACGACCGTACCGGTTTAGATCAGGGAGGCCGTTCCTCCCAATCATGCCACTCCAGGTTTTCTCCATCGTTTCCCACGTGCGCGTTAAAGTCTCCCAGCAAGACAACGGAGTCCTCTACTGGAGCCCCCTGCAGGGCTCCATTCAGGGTCTCCAACAAGGCCGAATACTCCGAACTGAGTTTTCCCCCCCATAACCGAAGGCGTAGGGAGGCGACCCTCTCGTCCACTGGGGTGAACTCTAACGTAGCGGCGCTCAGGGTGAGTATCCCCACACCCGCCCGACGCCTCACACCTTGGGCAACTCCGGAGAAGAATAGAGTCCAACCCCTATCCAGGAGTACGGTTCCAGAGCCAAAACTGTGTGTAGATGTAAGCCCCACCAGATCCAACTGATAGCGCTCCACCTCCCGCAATAGTTCCGGCTCCTTCCCCCACAGAGAGGTGACGTTCCACGTCCCCAGAGCCAGCCTCTGCTGCCTGGGTCTGGTCTGTCGAGGTCCCTGACCATCACTGCCACCTGTGTGACAGCGCAACCGAACCCAGCGGTTCTTCCTGTGAGTGGTGGGCCCACAGCATGGATGGATGGATGGGAGGTACCACGTAGCTTCTTCGGGCTGTGTCCGACCGGGCTCTGTGGCAAACCCAGCCACCAAGCGCTCGCTGTCGGGCCCTCCCTCTGGGCCTGGCCCCAGACGGGGGCCCTGGGCTTCCTCAGGGTCTCTCCTTCTCTTTCTCTTTCCCTTTACATTTATACAGATAAATGAATATATATTATAACTACACTGATACATGAATATATATCATATATATTATAACTACACAGATAAATGAATACATATTATAATTACACAGATAAGTCTCAGATGAGATCTCAAACATAACCAGAGCAGGTTAGTTGTGCAGCATAAATTGCGTCGCAGGTTCCCATAGAGCTGTAACCCGGTAAGAAGTGAACCACCATTGTCGGACTGAAAACACAGCAGGGTTAAGTTACCTCACTAACCCCAAATCCTGCTTCGTACTACAGGCCTCAGGGCACAAGATCTAGATCTAGATCTACTATCTTTCATTATTATGTGTGCTTGTGTCAGAATTGAGTTCTAGCATCTTTATAATAATAATAATAATAATAATAATAATAATAATAATAATAATAATAATAATAATAATAATAATAATAATAATAATACTGCATGTTTCTCAGGGTCTTTGTGGAACTGCATTTTTTTACCCACGCCCCCCAATCAGGCTCATTGGACCATGCACTTTTGAACATGCTGATAGTAGTTACACAGTTGTGTCAATAGATGGTGTTATAGTCCTTTAACTTAAAGTGTTCATCATTGAAGGAACAATGGTGATACAAGATCCGGTCTGATCCTGACTTGTAGTTTTACTGTTTTAAAGTCTTGAAGTTGATGTTTGGAGTGCAACCTGTACACTAGCCTCGTTGGAAAATAATTAAGATGCAGATCTGTACGTGATGGAAGAAGATCATTTAAAAATACTACAAATTAAAAATTAACTGTATATAATACAATGACCGAAGTCTTAGTTCAAAGTCCTGAAGTATGTTCAAGAAAATGTACTGAACTTATTAAAAGTGAAAGTATTCATTATGTAGAATTGCTTCTTTTTATTTTTTAATAGATTATTAATAATTCATTAAATTATATTACTGGATTATATTTATTGATGCATTATCATGAAATAACCCTTTTAAAGTTGAAGCTGGTCAAGCCGAAGCTAATTGTAACTACTTTATTTAGTATTTTAATTATAGACCGCCAGTGCATCATATTATATATATTAAAATATGACAATATGTTTGGAATGAAATATATTATTAAAATTCACAATATTTCCCTCTGGAATATTACGGAGTTGGAGCCTAAAGTAGCTTTAAAGGAAAATCCAATACATACGTAAAGTACAAGTACCTGATCACATGCAGCCAGCGCTGGTGTGACATCACATGACATGAGATCTGATGGAGATGAGGGTTCAAAACGTGCCAAGACCACAGGGAGGGGGTGGGAGGGGCGTGCATTGTTGGGAAAGAAATAAAAGTGTCGGTCTCTGGTTGTCCGTCAGACATGAAGTGCTCACACGGATGATCCGCGGGAGACATCACGTGACAGGTAACAAGTGTGAGCTGAACATTTGCTATACCAGGTCTGCAGAGCTGAGCGTGTAGTCTACCTGCAGGCTGCTCAGAGCCACATCCTCTGCAGAACACGCCCTGGTACAAAAGGTACACACACACACTGAGCCTGAGCACTGAGGAGCCGAGCTGCTTACCTGCAACAACAGCCCCAATGCCCCACCGCAGGCCCTCAGCAGCGGACACCTACCAAATGAAAGCAGGACGACACTTTGGATTGTCCCGAGGAGCTCTATTCACGTGTGCAGCTCGGAACACCTGGACCGCCCGCGGGGCTCGGTAGAAGTAACACAGCAGTAACCCCGGCGGGCTGAGAGCAGCACCATGAGTAGGAAGACTCGGCGCTGGATTTTCCATTTCTTCCTGTGCCTTGGAGTATTTTATCTGAACATCGGGTGAGTTCCTGGGAAGCAGTGCAGGTTGGCTCTGCATTTTCAAATAGGCGCAATTAAGATGTTAAAAACAAGTGCAGGAACAATGTTGGTGATTGTAATACAATTAGAGATTCGAATGATGCTCTCCACCGATGACATGATGAGGGCCACAAAGTGAGGTGTAGGGGCTTTCTGGCTGTGCTTCCATGCAAGTGGACTATAGTTATATTCATGAACCTTTTATTACATTTTACATTCATTTTGGGGGAGGTGTAGGAATGTCATCAGACCACACACAGTTATATACATGTGTGATGAGTCAACAGCGTCTATTTCCTCAGAGTAACTCCCCAGAAAGGTCTGTATTTAAACACCTGCACAACTTCCATATTGAACGTTTCCCTTCACCGCAGGGGTCTGTCATCGGTGGTTGCACTGGGAGCGAGCATCATCTGTAACAAAATCCCCGGCTTGGCCCCCCGGCAGCGGACTATCTGTCAGAGCCGGCCCGACGCGATCATCGTGATCGGAGAGGGGGTTCAAATGGGGATCAATGAGTGCCAGTTTCAGTTCAGACACGGCCGCTGGAACTGCTCGGCCCTGGCGGAGAGGACCGTGTTCGGGAAGGAGCTCAGAGTGGGTACGTTACTTCTTTGTACAAACGCAGGGATTTTATGTCTTATTGAATTAGGGCTATTTCCCCACATTGTTCTGTAGGCTCTGTGAGGGGGTTTAAAGTTATTGTATTGCTTTGTGCTCACATCACATGCTCATTGTGGAGTCTGCACACTTACCATCCTAAATGTAACTACATAATTATTATTGTTGCTGTTTTTGAAGGTAAGAAAGATCCTATATGCTTATTACACTGAGAAACATGTCAGCTCCCTTGATCTTCAGAATTCCGGTGCTCACAAGGTGGTTTTCAACCAATTAAATAGTTATTTCTGAGAAATAAGCTGTTTCATTTTTTAAATTGCTGCATAGTACACCAGCAGCTTGATAACTGTGTGTTGCTTGCACTCAAATAGTCGACACAGCATGTTTCAGGATGTACTGAGTTGTATGTTATCTTTACTATTGTTATCTATACAGGTGTTTAGGAAGTCAAAACATGTTTAGAAAATTGCTATCATTTGTCCAAAAATTGTCGAAAACAGCATTCCACCGAGGTCCTGGACCTTTGACATTTTGACAAATGTATGTAAGTCTGAAGCTCTGCTCTTGGTGGGAACATGAGCCACAGATTGTATCCTGTGTGTGGAACAAGGCTCGAGGCAACGCTTGCTCCAAAGACAGGACTGCGGAAATAATTTGAGAATCATGTTCAACACAGAGATGCAGAGCGTGGGTGTAATTTTTCACTTCAAATGTCATTAAGGATTATAGCTCACATCCCGTTTGAGCCTTTAATGTATGCTAATTACTACATTGTACATGACCGCCTTATATTATATTAGGCTATATTATTTCACATTATATTATTTCATATTATATTATATTATATCATTATAATATTATTAGGGCTGTCAAGCGATTAAAAAATAATCTAATTAATTACAAGCTTTGTGAGTAATTAATATAAATTATTCTAAATTAATATAAATTAATATAAATTAATCGCATTTGCTGTGAGAACCATTTCAAAATATTCAAATGGTTTTTTGGAAGATGAGTGAATCAATGAGTAGCATTATAAACTGGTCAACATGTCTTTTATTTCAATACTATTTCTCCAATATCTTGTTTGCCACAATTATATTAGACAACACAGACCAACAGTTTGAAATAAAGTGCAATTTCAAATCTGGCTTAATTATCGTCTTTCATTGCACAATAATCAATATCTTTAAAAGTTGTGCCATTTGACGTCATGTGTAAAGCCTCCGTTATCCCCCTGTCCTCTACCACCTTCAGTCCATTGCAATACATTTCCTAATGGAGTTGTTAATGTGTCTCAGGTAGACCGACTCATTCTGCGTCTGTCACTTTAGCATCAGCGGCGGTGCTAGCTAGCTCCGAGCTAGCTGCTAAGTGCTTTGCGTTGAGGTGATATTTCAGCTTGAAGTTCTCCGATGGTTCGAACATTCTTTGCTGCAGGAATCACCATCTAAGAGCGCGATTAATCTGCGTTAATATTTTTGCCGCGTTATTTTTTCTGTGATTAATTAATCGAAATTAACGCGCTAATTCGACAGCCCTAAATATTATATATTATAATATTTTATATTATATCATATCATATTATATCTTATTATTTTTATTAATATTATATTAACATATATTATGTTATATTATTTTATTATATATTATTATATTACATTATTTTATTTTAGGTTATATTACATTGGCTGAAATGATTGTAGTATTAGCTGCAACAAATATGAGCTGAATCTGTGATTAACTGTAATGCACACAGTAAAATACTGCAGTATATTTATAAAATACTTTCCCCAAAAGCTTCAAGTTCAGACAGGTACTCTCTGCTAGATTTACAAATGTACTTCCGCTTTGCAGGGGACGTTTTATGTAGAATTATTTTAGACCCCTGCTTCAGGAAGACACTACCTTTTTAATGCATATCCTCAGATTTAAACAAAACTCATTCTAAAAATTAGTAAAATAATAAAAATGTGACCCATATTTAGAATCAGATGAGAGCTCCACACAGTAAATGGACTGCATTTATAGTCTTTGCGATAACTCAAAGTGCTTTACAACATAAATCAGCATTCACACAGAGTCAGTGGACATCAGCTCGTCAGTAGGGATAAACATTCACACACACACACACACACACACACACACACACACACACACACACACACACACACACACACACACACACACACACACACACACACACACACACACACACTCACACACACTGTTGGCCATTGAGAGCAATTTGGGATTCAGTATCTTGCCCAAGGACACTTTGACATGCTGACTGCAGGGGCTGGGGATTAAACCGCCGACCTTTGGACCATTGGACGACAACTGGACGACCATTCTACCTCCTGAGCCATAGCCCCACACAGTCGGCATCCATTGTTAAGTTTCAGCAGACTGGAACATTGATAACTAATAGAACACATACATTTGGGATTGTTGTTGGCAGTGATGCAGCACTGTACAGTATTTTAGCATGCACATCAAGTACCCCCCCCCCCCCCCCCCCATCATCTACCTGAGGTAACTCACTGTGGGTACTGGCTGCTTCTGCTGGCTCTCAAGGCTGATCAGAGAGTTTGATGTCAGGATGCTTCTGTGTTGAAAGTTCTGTCTCCATTGTCTTTTTAATGAGAATTCAATGTGAGCATGCCGGCAAAGCACTCAAACGCTAACATCTACCAGCAAAGTACAACAGTTGCACATAAATGTCAGGGTTTGAAAGAGAACTATGACCTTTATAGTCTCAAATGTTTGTATGGCAGTTTAATTGTTAAAGGTGATGACTTTATTGGATATTTTATTTTTTGGATGCTTTTCACATGTGCTCCAACAGGTATTATCTCCATTTTAATTCAAAAACGCAGTTGACCTGAAGCATTTAGATATATTTTTTAGGGAGGCTCTGCATGCCTCTTAGATTCACCTCACAGGGTGGATCCCAGTGTGACAGCAGTTGGACAAGGGCCAATAATGCCTAAACATTTAATGTTTTATCTCCCACTGAATGGTCTCAAAACATCATCTCTACAATCATCTTTAATCAAATGTACTCAGCAGATTGACTGTTAATCTGTGAATTAATTTTATTATATGCTTAGATGCACAGACTAGTCTTCATCATAAAGAGAATTAAACTGTCCTGCTTCCCTTAATCTGTTCCATTATAACAGCTCCATTATGTTTTCTGCAAGATCCAGAGCTTCCTCCTGAAGTTGATCTGTTTTAAGAGATTGGACTTGGCTTGGCTCATGTATTTTATGATTTGGTTTGAGGCAGCTATGCCAGGTATGTAAGGAGTCTTGACAGTGCCTGAAATAGTGAATTCTGTCGGCAATTATGATTAAAATGTATTTTCTCCTTATCGCAGGCAGTAAGGAGGCTGCATTCACCTACGCTATCATTGCTGCTGGGGTGGGCCATGCAGTGACTGCGGCTTGCACCCAGGGGAGCCTGAGCGGCTGTGGCTGCGACAAGGAGAAGCAGGGTTTCTACAACCAGGAGGAGGGCTGGAGGTGGGGTGGCTGCTCTGCAGACATCCACTACGGCCTGGGTTTCTCTAAGGTGTTTGTGGACGCGCGGGAGATCAAGCAGAACGCCAGGACTCTCATGAATTTACATAACAATGAAGTGGGACGCAAGGTATGTTTTTTAATTTATTTGAACAGATCCAAAAATTCACTTTATTTCATATTTCATCATAGTGACCTGACAATAAGTATTTTACACTACTTGCTTCAGAAACATTAAGACTTAAGGACTGGGTGACAAAATACAAAGCCTGTGTGAATACATGAGTTCGTAATGATTCAACCTCTACAATAGATCTGCTGGCTCGAACCCACTTCACCCCGCACGCATGTACAATTCAGAAGCATGGCTGTTACAGAGGTGCAACGAAAACATGCAAACTGTATATCAGGGGTGGGGAACCTTTTTCCTATCAAGGGCCTTTTTTTCTTTTACAACATCCTTCGAGGGCCGTACTAATTATTGAACTCAAAGCCTCTGTTAAAAAATTTGTTTTAAGACACAGCCCATTCATTTCACCTTTCTTTTATGCTGTGCAAAAAAGCAACTTTTTTTATCCATGTATCTTTCTGTTTTATCAGAAATCAACAATCCTTTATTAGTCCCACAACGGGGAAATGTATCTTGTCACAGCAAAAGAACATATGAAGTAAAAAGGCAGTACACAATAATTGGTATCTGTTACAACTGTCTACATATACGCACTGCTGTTCACTGTAGCTATCCCAGCATGCCCTGGCCCAAAAAGAACAGGACAATAAATTAAAAAAGCAGGTAACTGGTAGGTGATACAGAAAAAAGGAATAATGTTGGCTGAGAGTCATCTTAAAATGTGCAGTAAACACAGTAAATATATGCAGCATTCACTAAAAGGGTGGAGCTGTCTGGACAGTGCTTTAGACTGCGACTGGGAAATACATTTAATTGATCAAACTATAGTATTAATCCCACATGTTAATAAACTGACATTTGCTACAACAAGCAGTGGCTTCTTCCCAGAAGTTCAACCAACCAGCCAACAGCCCAGTATCTTTAATAAAACAGGACAAAAGTATTAGAACAAATATAAATGCATACATTTATAATTAGGTAAATCTGGTCCTTTATAATGATATAAATTTTAGGTCATATATCATTAAGTCATGCTTTGGTCAAAGTCAAATCAGTCGAGGTTAGAGGACAAAGTGGTCAGATCCTGCAAATAATGTAGAGTGAAGAAGTAACAGTGTCTGACACGATGCACAAACGTGAGCTCCGGACCATGTGTTGTGTAGGAGAGGACAGAAAGTACAGGACTGTCCACAAAGTGTCCCCATATACTGGAAAAACCACGGCAAGCACAACATACTTCCAAAGTGTCACAAAGATCATAAGAGTGTGATTTTAAAGGTTAATGTCAACATATCTGCAGTTATTTGTCCTGAACATTCAAAAAAGGTAACCCTAAAGGAATAGTTTTTTCATATTGGGAACACTTATTCGCTTTCTACTCAAGCGTTAAATGAGAAGATAGCGTTCTCAAATCTGAACTATAAATGTGAGGCTTAGTTAGCTTAGCTTAGCAGAAATACTGGAAACTGGGGGAAACAGCCAGCCTGGCTCTGGTTGGACAAAACAAATGATAGCTTGTGATGACCACTCTTAACCATTTGCTTACATTTGAATGGAAACAATACTCTTTAGGGTTAGTAGTTGCAGCTGTACGCTGGCTGAGAGACTAGCTTAATAGGTAATGCAGTCAATATATCTAACAACCAACTCTCAATTGCTCTCCATCTTGTCTTATTATGTGTTCATTCCTATTTCATTGCATATTTATGCAATGAAATATCTCATAGATATGAGAGCACATGAGCAGACCCCTTTATGGTTTAAGAAGCTATCAGTAGCTGCAACAATGCGCAATGTTTCAGATGTTTTCTGTTGAGAGCACTAAAAATATCTTGTGGTTTCCTTAATATGCACTACTTATTATTAGAGAGATGTATATGGAAATGTGTGTATTTGGAGGGCTACATATGTACAAGTTGAAAAGCTGAGAAGTGAATTTTCCTGGAAAGATTTGATGTCAAGTGCATTTCAATCAGCAGGAAGAAGAACTTCCATCCCTGTGGACCAAGCACACAAACTAACCTAACTGATACCTCTGTAATTATTGTAGTAAGGCTTTTATGTTTAATGTGTGTGTGTGTGTGTGTGTGTGTGTGTGTGTGTGTGTGTGTGTGTGTGTGTGTGTGTGTGTTTTGACTTCCAACCTTCACATTTCTCGAGAAGAATAAACAATAGTGTAAAAGGTGCCACGGGAGGCTTACTGGGGTTCTGTTAGACAAACTATTGCAGCTTGGTTGGCATTTCACTTCACTGAACTCCATGAATTAAATGCTTGTCAGGTCTCGGGGGCATGACCACACTAAGCTGTATGCATCCAAGGCTTTTGACAATTACACCAGGAGACTCCAGAAAGTCTGAGGCCACATCGCAGTGGAATAATTAAAAAGCAGGGTGAGGCTTCTCTAATGCCAGCGAGGGTTCCCACTCAGCGAGGAGGAAGGAGAGTAAGCTGATGTCATTCCTGAGGCACACAGAGAATACCCCGGCTGCTTCCACCGCTGCCAGCCTGCTGGCTGTAAATGCCTCCATGTCTTCAGTCTCCACAAGAATCCGTACATGAACCTAGCTTCTGTCTCAATTCATCGCCTCATACAGATTCATTTTATTCTAAGCACTTTCGAAGACAAGTTTTATGTTCACACTGACTGTTTTTTCATTGCTGTTATCCATAGTACAGCAGTTGCTCAAGATACTAGATCTGTGAAGAAAACCCAGATTGCTCTGTAGAGGCATGGGAATAAAGAAACGTGAATCTCTCAGGTGTTTGCAGACATAATCTTAAATGTTGTTCATTATTATATTACTATTATTAATTCATTATTTAATCAGAAAATACCATGTGCAGCATAAATCAGTTATTGATTTGTTTTAACTGATTTAGAGGGACTCAAAATATTAATATAAAATATGATCAAGAAATAATGAATCATGTATTATTATAGTTTAAGATAAAACTTTAATGATTCATGCTGAAGTTAAAAAGCTATCTGGCAGTGTATATATAAACTCCTCCTTTACCAGCTGCAACATTAAAGTGATAAACATAATAATGCATCATTAATTATACTTCAGTAAGAAATGGGCCATTGAATGAGAACTTTTACTCTTGGTATGTTAGGTATATTTTAATGCCACTACGTTCTACACTGTGGTATTAGTACTTTTACTGAAGTAAAATATATGAGTACTTTAACCTGTTTTTCATGTACTGGAAACATTTAGTGAAAACTGCAGTGATATAGGGCATGGGTTTGTTAAAGTTGGTGAAAATTAGTTAGAATCTGTCTGCCCCTTTGAAAAACATCCACGTATTTTTGTATTTGAAAATCAGTAAAAACAAGATAGTTGTACAAAGATTTTATTCCAAAGATTTTTTGTTTAATCAAAGCAAATATTTAAATAAAAGTACAAATCATTTATATGGTTTCAAATTGGGTATCGAGAATCGTGCAATTCCCCTGGTAATGGTTTCGACCAGTACATTTGTGGTATGGGGACATTTCTAAAAGCAAAACTTGGGAGGGTTTCTGGACAATAAGTGTCTTTGTTGTGTGTTGTTAATTGATTTCCAACAATAAATATACATACATTTCATAAAGAAAGCATATTTGTCCACTTCCGTGTTGATCCTAGTATTAATTACTTGACTTTATGAACTTATGTTATACCACTATACCACCAATTTCAGAGGTTTTAACATTTATCATTCTTAATATTAGGTTGCAGGACCTACATGAATTTAGAGTTTCCATGCTGTTGTATGAGTATGTTTCTTCCAAAGCTACTGGCCATAGGGTGCTATACTGTAGCAGCTCTGAGATCTCTGGAATGCTTACATTCATTTGGAATGCTAGAAAAACTTTTGTCTCAACCTGTTCAACTATTCATGCAATGTTAGACTGAATATTTCTGTGAACTCATGTGTTTCTTACTTGCTCATTATGGAAAGACAGCAACAAACAAACTGTAAGAAATGTGAAAATATCTGTATTATTCAAAGCGCTGATGAAGGTGTAGAAGACAGTTTGATCCTCACAAATGAAATATGTAAATATGACTGGATTTCATTTGGGCAGCTGCAACTGGTCACACTTTTAATTTTGAAACTTTGAAATCTTCATCTCAACTTTCCCTCTATGTTGTAGCTCCTGGAGAAGGGCATGCATCTGGAGTGCAAGTGTCACGGTGTGTCAGGATCCTGCACCACCAAGACGTGCTGGACGACGCTCCCCAAGTTCCGTCAGCTGGGATACATGCTCAAGGACAAGTACAACCAGGCCGTGCACGTGGAGCCGGTACGAGCCAGCCGCAACAAGCGCCCCACCTTCCTAAAGATCAAAAAACCCCACTCCTACCGTAAACCCATGGACACAGAGCTGGTCTACATTGAGAGGTCGCCCAACTACTGCGAGGCCGACCCTCTGACCGGCAGCGTGGGAACACAGGGTCGCCTGTGCAACAAAACGGCTCAGCAGCCCAACAGCTGCGACCTGATGTGTTGCGGTCGAGGATATAACACACACCAGTACTCACGCGTTTGGCAGTGCAACTGCAAGTTCCTGTGGTGCTGCTACGTGAAATGCAACACCTGCAGTGAGAGGACAGAGGTGTATACCTGTAAATAGAAATATTTATTGGATGTGTATTTAGACGCACAGCAACACTGGACTGCGTGTGAATGTGCGTGTTGGTAATGTATTTCAGAATAAGGGTTCTCTGTGGTTGATACACTCATGCAGAGTGACTGTCTTACTGCCTTGGCATTGCAGCAATCACGACAGACTGTTCCTCCAATGAGTGTTGATTATTCGGATGCCAATGGACATCTACCCATGACACTGGACCATACTTATGAGCTCATACATTGAATGCCATTTCCTGCCCCAGGCTTGCCTTCTATGCAGGCCATATTGGCATGACTTACCTCAAATAGTGATAGTTTTTTTTGTAGACTAATAATATATTATTAAAGATGATTTAGAAAATTCACTGTTGACTAAATCTGGTAAGGTTTTAAGTTGGTGTAGATGCCTTTAAGTGCACTTAAAAGCAAAACCTATTTTATTTTATTTCTTTTTTGTAACAAGACATTGGAGCTAAAAACTGAAACGGAATGACATATTTGGGGGCCTGCAGCATATGTGCATTAAGCCCAGCAGAAGAACATTAAACTACTGATCCTGGGCTCGGTATATGATGATATTGTTTTCTACTTGTTTCTGTCCCCCGTCTCCGACAGTTTGCTGCTAGTTGTCTGGAAAGTTACAGAGTTTGTGACTGAGCAGCCATATTGACACTTCAAGCTAAGTTGACACCACCAGGAGCAAACGCGAGCTTCCAGACAAACATTCCCCACAATGTTGGTTGATAGAATATATTTTGTAAGAGATTATTTTTATATAATATTTTGTTTTATTTATTTTCTATCGCTATGTAAGATATTTTCCCTTAGCATGTCTAACTTTTCAGTTACTGAGTTTACCACTCAAACACTGTTTTAAAAATGTGCCTTGTTCCTCATCAGCAAAACATAATGATGTTATAATGAAATATGCCACATTGTGATTTGTAACCCATGTCAGGAAACTTTATGTCACCTTGCTTTGTTACCTACAGGGAGCCAAAGAGACCTGGCTAGCTGCTGCTCCACGATTGTTAGCTTAGTGTATATGACTCAGCTATCTTGTGTTTCTTTTATCTCTTCTGAAGAAGTAAAATGTGTTTTTGTTGTTTACTATCCATATTCTAAGTTAAACTACTTTCTACTACAGCATTTGTCATTAAACTCTGAACCCTTGTTAATTTGAACAAACCCAAACAAATGAATTTGTTAGCATACAAAAACTACAGCTATTATAGATTTTTAACAGCGTGTTACGCCTTACTAGTAAAACAACATTGTAACTGTTGATCTCTTCCTTATCTATGAGTTCCACCCACAGTCTTTTTGTCATCTTTACATCTTTTTAGCTGTAAGCTGTGCTTACTAAAGACGTCTGCATCATTCTGCCACAACTAGCTGCAGCCACTTTATTGAGTTGGGGATTTGTGTAACCTGCAAAGGTATTCAATGGTGTTTGTTAAACGCTGCTAAAAACAGAAGAAAAACAAAAAATTCATTCATATAAGCTTTTTAATGGATCCATGTAGACATATAGATTGAACCACATGACATACTGTTGAAGGTTATATTCCAAGGCCACAAATGTGACGTGACTTTAGAAACAGAATCTGGGAGTTACCGTTTCACTTTGGCTCTCTATAAGGTTAAGCTGTGCTTTTCTTGCTCTTTGTCCAGTCTATCTCCAACACCAACTAGGGCTGGGTATCATTTCATATAAATATTGTTTGGTCTTTTATTAGACAGTCAAAGTAGAGAGATTGATGGAGTACATGAACATTGTTTATTGTCGGCGCCATAACCCCTACACCAGGGGTGCCCAAAAGGTCGAGTGCAGTGCGGGTAAATCGCGCACCGTTTAAAAATAAATATATATATATATATATATTTCCCCAACGGAACCCTGTGCCCCCTGAACGTTAGTTTTTTTCTTGCCTGGCGGGTTCACATTCCCTCCACTCGCTCCCACAAACACACACGAGCGCACACACCTACAGTTGGAGACATAGCGGAGGAAAGGAGAGGAGTGAACTACGCAGCATTTTTAACAGGTAGATCACTTGGACCTGGTCATATTTTCTGTACCAATTAAAAAAAATTAAATAAAGTTTTGATGTAGATCATAAAATATCTGATTGAGTAATAGATAAACCAGACACTGAATCCAGACCAAGCATTCAATCCCAAATATTAGCACACGTTTTTGATATAAAGGGGTGTGTTAGCCAGCCCTAAAACTTCAACATAAAACAACCAATTCTAACTGGGATAACAGTTGTGATTGTAAAGTATCATAATATATAGACTAACCTCTCAGGATGGGTATGGTTGCAGTTCTGTCGTTTGGTTATTATAAAGAGTTTCAAGTGAAGAGCAAGTTAATACTGACTCAGTCCTCATTAAAGCTTGTTATATGTGATTGAACTGATGAAATTATATTATCCAACTGCTCTTAAATCAGAGGTCATTGTTGACATATTTCAAGTAAAAGCACATGTGTATGTCTTTTCTTCTTCGGTTAATAAATGTTGTCTCAGAATTAACAGAAGGAAGTCATTTTGTATTTAAAACACATTTTTCAAGTCTTATATGAGGACAGATGAGAGTGAAGTGGGTGTGATTGAGGTTTGTCACAGCATGTGTGGGAGTGTGGAGCTGCCGGCTGATGGATTACTCTGACATCTGCTTCATTCACTCCTCAACAACGTTGCTACAACAACCACACTGTGCCCCCCAAAAATGCTCTTCGTCTCATCAAGAGGCCAGACTGCTCATTAACAAAATGGTAACCATGCAAAACCCAGATAAAATTTGGATGCTATTTATTTTGTGGAAATGGCAAATGGGACAAAAGTGGGGAGGGGGCTTTACAATTGCAAGGGGATGATGTCAAGAAGGATTTCAATCTGAGCAATAGAAAAGGTCTTCACTTCTGGAATAATCGGCACAAAACATTCCTTCGGCTAAACTTTGGCTCAATAGAGTGTCGCTTTCAATAGGCAGCTGGCCAAACAGCCTTGCTTAGAGTAACACCGAGGCTCTATCACTGAGAACTCTGCATCGTTACTCCAGTGTCTGACACAGTGGCTTGTTACATGCTTCAAGTCTAATGATATACCTACAACTAATTCTGTCAACATGAGATAGACAGATGTCTATACCTTTACATGAATATAGTTTATGACCACTCCTCTGTATATCTGTAACGTTGCGTCCACTTCCTACTAATGCATCCTTCATAAAGGCCTCATTGATGTTGAATTAATTTATTCATACTTCAGTATGTAGATCGTTTGTTATTGTTAAAAATATCTTGGTGATAGAAATGGAAACACACCACAATGTTCATTTAATATTTTTGTGGATATTGATATATTATGTATATATTATATATTATAAAGCAACCCTTTTAAATGGTTTACCTTTCGAGAGTGGAAATAAACTGCTCAGCTGTTGTTGTCGAGGTTCACAAGCACTTTGGCTAATATATCTTCTCAAGTATCAAAGTAATTGTCCTGTCATCCGCATAGTACTATCTGAACTGCCTACCATGTGTGGGAAATGTACATTTCTGGATTTAATAATCAATGTATTGATGTTGTTTATGCCTATGTGATTTACTGTGTTTAAATTGATAGGAAGTCAGATGAGAGTCAGCTGCCAGGTAACAGTAAAAGGCCATTGTACTCAGGAATGACTAAGGTGAATAACTGATAGAATCTCCCTTGTCATGAGGTCAGCATAGATATAAAATACATAGTATTATATATAGCATTTAACTGATGATATATAGGGCAAGACACTCTGAAAGTCTTTCAGGGATAACTGTTTGGATCTTTAACTCTCAATATTTTAGAAGAATGTCTCCGACATTTTGGCGACGAGGATGGGATGGACGTTCCTCTGATCAACACCTGGGTCTAGACCGAAGGTTAACTGCTGGCTCCTAAAAAATGGAGGACAGGATCCCACCTGAGCAGACAATCCATTTATTTAAATCATTATGGTACTAGAACAATAAAATGAAGTATACTATAGCATAGTGCGTTTAACTGTCAACTACTATTTCCAAGGTCAAAAATGAATTAATTCTACTTTTAAAACAAAATTGACAAGAGGTTTTTGAAATTTAAACATCCATGACAACTGTGCAAACTCTGCTGAGGAAGATAATGTGTTATAATTGGAAAACTCCAGAACTGCTAAATGGACATTGTGTTGAGACTTTGTTGGCAACAATGCCTGGCTGGAGTTTATCCTCCTCCAGCATCAAACCTCCTCAGGAATTCCTCAGGAAGACCTGAAGAATTGATTCCACTGTATCAATAGACCACTTCTTTTTGACAATTGCAGACTTGATGAATTATAACTCTTTATTATTGCCTTTTCTACATTTAAAATGACTAATGACTTACTAACCTTTGATGGTAGTTTATTAGAAGGTGAGAACCCCATGAGTACTTATTAATGATTTACTAATATTATTTCTGATTAATAAGTTTGTCTAGAAAATGCCTCAATATAGTGCCAATATAATTTTCCCGTGGCTAACATTATATATTTAAATAGCTTCTTTTGTCCAACCAACTTTCCAAAGCTTAAATGTATTAAATCAGCATTATTAAACAGAAAACTGAAAAGCTGGCACCAGCAATTTTTGCATTTTTGTTAGATAATTTACTTAAATTATTTATATATTTTATAGTATTTAGAATGAATAAACTTTTCTGCAAGTATAATATCGTGAATAACCACCAATTCTCATTTGCATACCATCATTTATACAAAGAAAACAATTGATAGTGAATGGCATAACAGTACAAATCAATGCTAGCCAAGAGGACTATGTGCAATTGAATTTGCTTCCATATACATGTGTCCAATTTATGGACATATTACATATATATATATACATATATATATATGTATATATATATATATATATATATATATATATATATATATATATATATATATATATATATATATATATATATATGAACAGCTACATGGTGTTCCTATAAACACCAGTACTGTCACTGCTAAGGGCCCAGGTGTTTAATGCCTCTGGTTGTTCAGTGGTCTGGATCTGCTGGGGCCGGCCTTGCAGCTGTGAACACCTGCATTGAGGTGGCCAAAATGGTGGTACTGCCAGTCTGCAACGTGATCCAGCTGATATTGGTGCAACTGCCTCATCTCTGTTCCTGTTCCTGCTCATGTAAGTTGTACTCGGAATAGATGTTTTATTTTTGCAGAGCTTAATTCTTTAATATAGAACTATGTTTGATGTTTTCAGATCTGGGTCTTTTAACATGTAAAACTGACAGGTTGGGTGCTCCACTTCAAATGGCACTGTAAGCTGTCACGCTTGGCTGGAGCAGGAGAGATTCTATATGAAAGAACTTTGATTATTTAAAGATTCAATATGTAAAATTTGCCAGAAAAAATAACAATAATAACAATAATAAATAAGCCTCGTCAACATGATGGAAGCGAATGAGTAAACGTTACTTGGCCCAGTGAATGGAAAGTTTACATTTAATAAACTCCCGGATGTACCTGTTGATGCTCCGTTCTGTACGATTTCTGCAGCAAAGAATGTTCGAACCATTGGAGAACTTCAAGCTGAAATATCACCTCAACGCAAAGCACTTAGCACCTAGCTCGGAGCTAGCTAGCACCGCCGCTGATGCTAAAGTGAGCGACCTGTCTCGTCATCTCTCGATCAGGCGTTCAGACGCAGAATGAGTCGGTCTACCTGAGACACATTAACAACTCAATCGCAAAATGGATTGCAATGTATTGCAGGTGGTAGAGGACAGGGGCTTAACGGAGGCTTTACAGATGGCGTCAAATGACACAACTTTTAAAGATATTGTTTATTGTGTAATGAAAGGTGTAATGCCCGATTTGAAATTTCACTTTATGTCAAACTGATGGTCTGTGTGTTTAAGATAATTGTGGCAAACAAGATATTGGAGAAATAGTATTGAAATAAAAGACATGTTGACCTTTATGTGTATAATGCCTACTCATTGATTCACTCATCTTCCAAAATCCATTTGAATATTTTGAAACTTCTCACAGCAAATATTGATATATGTGATTAATTTAGATTAATTAATCACAAAGCTTGTAATTAATTAGATTCATTGTTTAATCGCTTGACAGCCCTAGCCAGATTATAAACCTAAAACATGAAAACAATGAACTAATATTATCAACAGTGTGAAGAGGTAACAGGGTTGACGTTATGTCAAAGACGTCTCTGTGTTGTGTTGCAGCGATATCTACTGAAGTGAGCATGCTAACAGCTAGCTGTGCTCCGTCCAGCCTGTAATACCACTTGTTCCTCTAGAGGTGATAGTGAGTCAGTGTAGCTGCAGTCTGCCTCAGTACAGAGGGAGAAGAAGTACAGCTGCCTGACTCAGCAGACTCAGGGTCAACATTACATTCATGATCCCTGCACGCTTTGATAGTTTGTCAACCTTGACAAGACCAAGCTCATTTTTCTTCCAGGGAAGGGCTCTCCCATCCAAGACCTTACCATCAACATCGCCACCTCTGTTGTTTCCCCGACTCGGACTGCAAGGAATCTGGGTGTGACACTGGACGACCAACTGTCCTTCAGTGCCAACATCGCTGCAACAACCCGCTCCTGCAGACACACTCTGTACAACATCAGGAGGATACGTCCCATACTGACTCAGACGCAGGTTCTTGTCCAGGCTTTTGTCATCTCACGCCTTTACTACTGCAACTCCCTCCTTGCTGGATTGCCTACATGCGCCATCCACCCTCTACAGCTTATCCAGAATGCAGCAGCCTGACTGGTCTTCAACCTACCCAAGTTCTCCCACACTACACTGCTTCTCCTCTCCCTTCACTGGCTACCAGTGGCTGCTTGAATCTGCTTCAAGACTCTGGTGCTGGCCTACCGTGCTGTGAATGCATCAGCCCCTTCCTACATCCATGTGTCTGGTTTGACCATAATCATCAAACTTTCTGTTGCTTCCGTTACACAGGTTAGTCTATCAGCCATGCTGGGATACACGCCAGCCGTATCCGAGCCACCAGAACCGCAGCAAGCTCCCCTCCTGGGAAGTACTATGTTGCCGCTGAGGACGAAACAAAAACACGAGTCATTCCTTCGTCTCCGCCGCCCGGACCCAAGCAACATACAAACTATAAGCATAACACAGCCCCTAGTGCCACAGTAAACACAGATACATATCTAAGATCCACGTGAAGATTATAAGATAGCAGAGATATTTAGACTCTTAGAGTTTCAGCAGTCTGCTCTAATGAACTGACTGACAGACAGACAGACAGAGAGACAGACAGAGGAGTAACAAATACACAGTAAATATATCAACACTAGAAGAGAGAGGGATGTAGCTGTAGAATACAATACACGATATAAAGAATACATTAGGTTACTCTAAAACCTAGAATACAATAAATATGAAAAAATACTACAACTAAAATATAAACAGGTTAACATACTAGTAATAGTTTTTTAATAACTCGTGATTTTGATGATTGATGATTTTAGATTGTTTAGACCCAGTAGTAGAGGTGAAATACTGCCCTCTATTTCTTTGGAGCAGGAGGCTCAGAACCACACACTGAACCTTTAAGACAGTTGATTCTTAATAACTATCATTATAGCAATACCTTGAGAGCGAGGGCCAATCAGGGTCCAAACAGAAATCTCCTCTGCCAACAATGACGTTGTAGCCAAGGAATGAGCCAGAAAAAAGGTAGACATACTTTGGAAAACCAAAGGGTGTTATGAAGATTTTAATTGAAGGATGCATAAATCACACATTTCATATCACATACTTTAAACAGTGAATCTACAATAAATCATAATTTGGCTCAGAAGTGATTGAATAATGAATGATGTGTTATTGGTTGCACGGTTGGGCATGCCAGATAATGATAAATCTATAGCCCTGAGCTATATATATATATATGGTTGTAAAATGTTTTAGTTCTGAAATGGATTTACTGTTAAAGCAAATGCATTTCAATAATCTGCTTATCTTAAATTCATACACAGTTGAGGAGTGGTAAGAAGTTATGACTCTTGATCTTTTGAAAAACCTACCTCTTGTGGCTTTTAGCCATGCAGATGGTCTTGTTTTCATTTGATCAACTGTTGAGATCATCTCTGTTATTTCTGCCTACACCCCAACACAATGGAGGTGAATGGGATTTTGTTTGTGGTGTTTACAACATTAAGAAGTCACATTTAGAAAACTTTAGAGTGAAACACTTTCTGGAGGAATACAAACATGTAGCAAATAGACCAGAAGTCTGGAAAATACCCATCTGATTTGCTTAACTGAGACATATTAGCTTTGGCTCAACTTTGGAATGCATTTTGCATGGCTACAGTAGAGTTGAGCAATGGCACAATTGCTTTATGGCTAGTATGAACAGGAGTGATCACAGCAGCCATGTCAGTTTTGTATTAAGATGGAAAAAAATCCAACCAACTAGGTTCCTGAAAGCCATTCACTTTCCACTTGTGCTAATTTCAAAGTTACGGTGTCATAATGTGGACTCCAGGCTCTCATGATATTCAAGACAAAAATAAATTTTGTAAATACTACACATAACTCTAAATTTAAAGGATTATATGAGTTTCTAATATTGCTGTCATGCCAACTACCTGCTCTTTCCCTCTCAGTCCAAACAGATATCAGTGTGTGGAGCAGGTAGAGAAGGGCTCTGAGGCATCGTGTAGTTGTGCTGTAGTTACACACTGGTCTGAGACTGAGACTGAGACATGAAGCCGTGCAGGAGGTCCCAGGCCCTCTTTGTTTCCTGCAGTGATTGACAGGCGGCTTAATCCCAGAGAAGCCAAAGGAAATAACATCAAGATGCACTTAATTACCCTTTTTTTTTTTTTACTCCTGGAGGCCTTTCTACCACATGTGTGGCGTGCATCTGAAATTACACTCCACGTATGAAAAGGATTAGAAATGATTCTTGTGCTTGTGTTAGCTTGCACTTCAAACCAATTTGTGGAGTATATAGAAGAATGTTAGGCTGTTATTAGAGCTTACAGCGCAGAGAAACTAAATGAGTTGTCCCTACAAAAGGTTTACATTAAACACTACACCCTCTGCTCTTTTGACTGTAAAAATGTGTGAAGAATGTAATAATGACACATGGTGTGCACCGTATGAACCGCTAGCACTGGCAGCACATGGGAAGGTTTGTCCCTGTGGCCATGCTGACAGGAAAACCAAATAAGCAAGCATCAGATACACAAACGACTTCCTGCTTCAAGCCCGGCAAGCTATAATTTTCCCGGAAAAAAAGGATACGAAATGTTGAAGCATTTTGAGCCATTACGTGATAAAAACTGTGATGTCTGCGGCAGAGTGTGGGCGCAAATCCTCTATTCTGTTTAGTGCATGGACAACACAGATCCAGCAGGTAAATTCCATTCTTGATGGTTTCATCACCTCACACCATTCACAGTTGATTAAGGCTGAGGAATGTGGCGGATCATCCGGCAACAGAAAGGAACCTGAAAACAGTTGACAGTCACGCAAAATACATTTAGGTAATGAACAGCCTGATGACAGACTAATGCTATATCAATACATCCAAAACTATTGTGCACTCTTTAAATGCTTTGAATTATGACAGTCTCTCCCAGCTCACCTTAAAAGCAATCACCAGTGATATCACTGATTCTACTTTTCAGCTGATTAAATAAAGAATAAAAACAGCCCTCGAACTTTATTATGAGAAGACTCAAGTTAAAACCACTTTTCTTCCTGGCCTGAAACAATTACATATAGTATTATACACACACACAGGATTTATTTTGCTTTTAGTTACTAGCTACACTATATTTATACTTAAATATTGAGGCGCACGCACACGAGAATTCCCCATAGTTGTTCGTAAAAAAAATAAAAATGCACTACTTTTTGTTCTGTCATGTTAGTGTGAAGGATAATGACTACTACAACTGCATTTTGTTGTCCATTCCTTGTTTTCCTTAATGAATATCCTTGAATATGTCAGTGTTATATTTACAGCTTCTTGTGCCTTTTTTGTTGTTGACGGTCAAAGATTTCACAGATTTATAAAACCCTCTGAATGTCACAGGTTTGGACCCAAATGCAACACATAAGATCGCAGTAACAGTTGGTAGTGACATTTCAGGAAAAAAGGTGGCCAGGGGAGTAAAGAAAGGGAAGCTGGACAGGGGCAGTGCAAGATTCCGTCGGCAAATAGTTTGGGCAGAAGCTGGGCAGGATAAGGGGTCTGCCACGGCTTTGAAAGACCAGGTGTCGACCGGACTGCCGACGCAGGGACTCAAATTAGCTTGGTGTCAGTCGAGGAGCTGCGCAGCGGTGAGCCAGGGTTGCAGGGCAGTGGAGAGCCAGGGTTGCTGGGCAGCGGAGAGCCAAGCCGAAGAGCAGACTTGAAGCTGACATGATGGCGTTGAACGGCTGGGTTCCTTCCCTAGAAACCTGGAAGTCTGACAGACTTTGAGGACCTCCCAGGGCCAGGCGAGTTCCCGGGAATGGGTTTGCTGCTAGAGCCGGACAATTGGCGGGCTGCAGAGTCAGGAACCCAAGGTTCATGGAGTGCTGGCTAGCCTGCTGAATGCCAACAGGACGGCGGCTAACCGATTGGGAGGGAGGCTGTGGATCGGGCCTGCAATCGGAGGTATTCAAAAAGTCTCTCAGCCACGCAAAGGTAAGTACAAAAGTCCAAGCAGAGAAACCAGTTGGGGACAGGCAGAAGGTAGGTCTTGCCCCAGGCAGAGGATCAGGAATCAGACGAGGCAGGCAGGTCATCAGTCCAGAACGACGTGCTAGAGAGTCTTGTATGAGTCAAATAACCATCTGGTAACGAGTGGGTGAGCATGAGAGGCTTAAATACTGGCTTGATTGGCGATGAGATGCAGCTGGAGCCCAGGTGAGCTGATGAGGTGGGAGTGGCTGGCTGGTGGGGTGAGGTGGAGGCGGGATGAGTGGAAAAGTACTGAGGTGCAGCAAGAAAGGAGAGAAACAGACCGTGACACTGAGACAAACTTGTGATTTTGGGCTATATAAATACATTTGACATTACTATAACCTGCTATATATTATAAAAATATTTCGGCCAATTCATTTCTGTAAGTCTAACATTCTCGCTGTTTTAGAACAGTAAAGGTGTGGGCCGGACAGAGAAACTCACTATAAAGCTCTGTAAAGCCAAGGGGAGCTGCAGATTGAACTGATAGTTCTTCCCTTTCACACCGTTTCCACATTATTATTCATACATTGCTGTTATAAGAATACTGTCGCTTTGAAATACGTCACCAAAACATTTATTGTTAAAAATCTTCCACATTCCCACTCTTATACTGTTGATCTTTTGCTGATATTTGTGGTCAATTCTGCCGATTATGGAAGCAGTGGTAATTCGTTCCAAAATCTAGTGTTCCTTTTCCCAGACAGACACAAGAGCAGACTTAGATACATATGACAGATCAGAAAAGCTGAGCTTGTTTTCCTCTGAGGTCTGGGTGTGCGTACACTATCTGTGCAGGACCTCGCCACATGTTATCTTTACGTCCAATCGCCTGTCTCTTTTCATGTATGCATTGCTTCAGTTAGGAAACTATTCTGCTCGCATTCATCAAGCACATATCTTTATAAGCTTCATGAGGAATTACTGAGATAAGACACACTCATATTGTTAATGTGTATGACTGGAGTTTGCACCAAAAAAGCATGCTTCAACCGTGATAGAGCTCTTAATCAAGGAAGGAAGGAAATAATTTTTTTCTGCTAGAAGATGAATGCAGAAGCAATCTTTTTTCACATTCAGAGCCTGCACAAAAAAGCCTTCTGATTTTTCAGTTTTGAAGTTCACAGTAAGGTCACTATAATGGCCCAGCCTTATGAACTGTGGAAACTATGAGATTAGTATAATAAATGACAAGACATGACATGGATTCTAAAGGGAAAAAGCTCATTTCTGTGCCAAGTGTCATGCTTTGGAAGCCGAGGCAGCTCTGACTACTACTTACCTGTGAACACTGCAGATCTTTTGGAGGTCTGCGTGACATATTAAAAGCCAGATTAATGTCAGCTGTCAGGGTACTGACACTGCAGAGAAGACAATAGCGAAAACAACGTTACTGTACCTTTGGGTTTCGCTGCGATTTCATCTCGTGGCAGCCTCTGATGTTCAGACAAAGTCTGGCAGAGGTAAAAAGGGAAACAGAGATCAAAACATTATGAAGATTTATTTTGCAATTATACTCTGCATTTTTGTTTTTTTCATGTTGAAGGAGATTCTCTTGTAGTTTGTTGTATTGGCCACTGTCCTTGGATGGGTCAACCGCTTGTTACTGTTTAAAGAGCAATTACAGCAATCTTTTAAGGATAGCAGTTAGCCAAGCCACTCTCACTATTTATCTCACCATGTTTTTAGCCCAGTATTCTTGGGTAATAACGTCCATATTGGAAAATTCTGGAAGCCGTTTACGTCCAATGTTTAGTGCCAGAAAGTGCTGGAAAGTAGAGTAAGTGTGCTTTGGTCGGATGGTTAATGGATGTATAGCATGTCTGATTTTCAGGCGGGTGAGTGGAGTTTGCGCCCTGCTCTAGACCTTTCATTGTCTTTCCACTTCTTACTTTTTATCTTTGCCTTATCTTAAAGCAAAAGCCTGACATTTTAGAAAATATGCCTTATTTGCCGCTCTCTAGCAGAGATTTAGATGACAAGATTGATATTGTTCTCCTGTCTGTATGATGAACATAAGGCCACAGCCAGAAGACACATAACTACTGAAAAACAGTGAATAGTTTATATTTATTTTTTTGTGCAAAATTAAACAAGTTAAATAATGAGTGATTTTTTGTACTGTTGGGCAGAGCAAGGCCAGCATATACAAATACATACAGCTCCAATTTTCATACACTTTTAATGTTGCAAAAACAATTTGTAAGTGTTATGTACAGATATGTGTGTTCATATATAAATATGTGTTCTTGCTTTTTTTCTCTACCATCATCATTTAGCAAACTTCTTCAAATTGAATTCCCAAATTCATGACCTTCCTTTATACAAAATGGAACTTGTCCAGTACTCCCTCAGATATTGTGGAATGCCAAAGACATTTAAAAAATAAATTATCACCACATTTAAAAGTAAAAAGCAAGAATTTTCTGAAAGCATTGACATTAGACATCATTGAGCTTAATGAGTTTTGCTGAATAGTTTGATATTAATGTTCTTGTCTGGCCATAGAGTTGTGATTTTTAGTATAGAAGAAGAAATTCAAACAGCCTCAATAGTTGAGGCTGGCAGATAAATGTATCAATCACAATCAATTCTCAGCATCCAGGTAACCAATTGACGGGTGTTAGCAGTTGTCACTTGTTGACTCACCTGCAGTGCTGAATGAAGACCATCGAAGTAATTTTTAAACCTTCAATTGCACACATTTTTTCTGTCTAAAGGCCCTGTCACATATCTGTATGACAGAAACGTATGCCGACGCATACGAAATATCGGCAATATGTTGATATAAATTAAGGGTAAATTGTGATCGTTTGAAGGACGCAGATGATACGCCGAACACACCAGACATACGACCCTGTCACACAGTTCCGTATGGCAGAAACATATGCTGGCATATATGAAAAGTAGCTCAAAATGTGTCAGAGTCCAAATACGTCCAACTTTTCCACATTGGTGTTGTAGCTGATGTATTCATAACGAATACATAACAAATTACTGTACGTATGTCAAACCTATTGATAGCGTATCACTTACTTATATAAAACATATCAGAGCGTCTGGCCAACGGAGCTGGAAAAGTGCCATTTGTTTCACGTCGTGCTGATGCTGGAGAATGGCTCGAATGTACTCTTGTCGCAGCCTCTCAGCATCCTCCATGCTCTGATGGGTTGATGATGGGTTGATGTGTTCATCAAGACGGGCTGTGAAGAAGTGAGGATGAGCTACTCACAGGGACCCTATATACTATATTCAAACTCCAATAAGCTCCCAAAACGCTAGCTGAACGCTAGCTGTACTGTAGAAACACGTCTAATAAGTTACTCCGTCGTCAGGCATAAGCTTGACATAGGTTACGAATAGGCTATCCACTCTTTATCAATAAATTGGCTATAGGGTTCACCCTCAGCCGACGTAGCCTATATCTAACGTACCTCTAACGTATTCACGTACTGTATTCACGTACTGTATTTATGTAGGTATTCACGTAGGTAGTCACATACTGTATTCACGTAGGTATTCACGTACTGTATTCACATAGGTATTGATGTACTGTATTGACATAGGTATTGACGTACTGTATTCAGTATTCATGTATGTCTAACGTAACGTACTATAACTTTTGTGTAGCTTCTGCATAACTTATGAAGCACGGGTACGTCTGGAAATTTTGAACATGCTCAAAACATCTTCACAGACTCAGCGTTCAACAACGCACCCCAGCATAACACAGCGTGCTCTTAACAAATACTACTTATGCCTTACCTTATATCAACGTACACCAGCGTATTGCCGATATTTTGTATACGCCATATTTTTGTATACGTTATGCATTCATTGGGCATTCGTCTGATACATTTTGTATAAGTATGTAATACTCTATCAATAGGTTAGACATGCATATCTGTATACGTTCACTTTTCTGATCTGATCCGATGACAAGTTGGACGTATTTGGACTTTGACAAATTGTGAGCTATTTTCGTATACGTTTCCACCATACGGATATGTATGACAGGGCCTTAACCTGGCTGCTGTCAATATCGTAATTTCAATGTGGGGTATGATAGTGTTTACATGTAAATAACACAATGTAGTGAATTTTAGAAGTCAAACAAACACATGTGGGATCTAAGCGCATTTTTCTCAGAATAAGAAAAAATAAAAGCTATTTCTTCCTTCTGCTCCCTGAGACGTGCATTCTGCTTTCCCATGGCTGCCTCATGTTGCTGTCCCCCCCCCTCCTCTATCATTGTTTAGACAGCTTGAGACCTCCTCAACAAGGGAAAGTTGATATTTATTCTGAGGCTTTCCGACTGACCATAAGCAAGAGAAGCTTCTGGCCAGACTCAGGCAACCTGGCACTGATACCAACTTTTATTCATCACTTTGGGAAACACAGACAGGTTCAGACAGTGGCTGTCAGACTGAACAGGTGAGGTTTCTCTGGATCTTTTGTATCCCACAAGCGCAGGCAGGCTGCGTCACCAAAATCTCCTATAACACACATTTTCCATGGAGCTCCTCTCAATGCTCCTCTTTTTCCTATTGATCTGGAAAGATGTCCCATCTTTAGCCCTTGAGTGTGTTCCAGTGATAGCTAGTGGATCCCTGCTGCCGCCTGATTGGCTGAGAGTGTAGTTCAGCATGAGGTCAGAGGTGTCTGTCGATGTCATCCTCCGCCCAGAAAAACACAGCTGGCCAGGCCAGTGATGTCAGACCTAATTAAATAACTGATGTTGGCCAGGCTGATTGACATGGAGCTAATATGGTGTAAGGAAACAAATGATGAGCACGAAGCAATGCACAATAACAGTACTACAGTGCATTGGTTGCAATCACAAATCACCCTAATAGGTCAATTTTTTGGGCTTCTTTTGGTAGGACAGCTGGAGATGGAAAGGGGAGTGAGCGAGGGGACAACATGCATCAAAGGGCCACAGGTTGGATTCAAGCCCCCGACTGCAGTAAGCCTTGGTACATGGAGCACAGGTCCCTAACCCTTATTTTCATAATTTGTGCTATCATTTCTATTGGTTATGATAACATTGTACTCCCCAAAGAAATTGCTGAGATCTGAGCATAAATAGGGTTTCACATACAAGGAATTTTTATTATTACATGTCATTTTATTCAGAGCAACTTACAGTGAACTAATTACAGTGACAGTCCCCCTGGAGCAACTCAGGGTTAAGTACCTTGCTCAGGGGCGCAATGGTGGCAGCGCTGGTATTGAACTCACGACATTCTGGTATTCTCTTTGGAAGGCGTACCACCAGACCACTAGGCCATCACCACCATGATTTTGCTTTGGTGTATAATGGTGCATATATAAACACAGTAAAAAAAATGTACAGTATATCTGAATTAAAAGTGGACGAGCTGTTTGAAAGTGGTAGTGTTGTGCAAAGATTAGCAAAATAGTCATAGGCATATGCAAAGGTTCACAGTACAGAGTATGAATCACAAAGAATGCGTTAACGTAAAACATACGTTAATGTAACATGGAAGGAGATAATTGTATGTGTCAGGGGGGGTCCTGGGCCTTGTTGATGAGGCCAGTAGCCATCAGGAAAAAACTGTTTTTGTGGCGTAAGGTTTTGGTCCCTGCCTGCCTCCGGTTCCTGGAAGCGAACAGCTCCTGGAGGGATGGCAGATTACAGCCAATCACCTTCTCAGAGCAAATGATACGCTGCAGCCTGCCCTTGTCCTTGGATGTAGCAGCATACCAGATGGTGATGGAGGAGGTGAGGATGGACTGGATGATGGCAGTGTAGAAGTTCACCATCTTTGTCTTTTGCAGGTTGAACTTCTTCAGCTGCCGTGGAAAAAACATCCTCTGCTGTGATTTTTTGATGAGGGAACTGATGTTCTGCTCCCACTTCATGGAGCCCAGGAAGGGCAAGGACTCCACAGCGTCCACTGAGGTGTCACACAGGTTGATGGGGGCGGGTGGGGTGCGTTCTTCTGAAAATCCACTAATATCTACTGTTTTTAGAGTGTTGAGCTCTAAGTTGTTCTGATCATTCTTGTCCTGCAGCTGAGCTGGGATGATGGTATTGAAGGCAGAGCTGAAGTCCACAAACAGGATCCTTGCGTAAGTTCCTGCTGAGTCCAGGTGCTGGAGGATGAAGTGGAGGACCATGTTGACTGCACCGTCTACAGACCTGTTGGCTCTGTATGCGAACTGCAGGGGGTCCAGGAGTGGGTCTAAGAGGGTTATGAGGTAGGACAGGAGAAGGCTCTCAAAAGACTTCATAACCACAGAGGTCAGGCCGACTGGTCTGTAGTTGTTAAGTCCAGCGATCTTTGTTTTTTTAGGGACGGGGATCAATCTTTTAGCTCTATTTTGGTCTCTTAGAAAAAAATATCTGGCTCTTTACCTGCTACGTAAATGCTGCACTATGTTTACTAGCTAGTTGCTAACTTTGTCTTCAGTTTGGTGCAGGGCAGGTAGCGTCTGTAGGGGAGCTGCAGAGTCAGGACAGTTCTCTGTGGGATAGTCACTATACAGAACTCATTTGATCGATTGTTAATATAAAAATATGATTAGAGCAGCTTTAATCTCGAGTATATTTGGTTCAAAGGTACACAACAAACATATTTTCTCATATACATAGTGGTAGAGTGGTATATAGGTGGATAATGTTGGAGATACCACTTTGTTCTGGTGGTGACAGCACTGAAAATCAATAGCTTCAATACTGTGGATAATTACTATTTTCAGACTAGACATTCCAGTAAAAACTGTGAACAGTGAGGTTTGTGCATTATAATTTATAATTGAATATATAAATCTGTCTGACTAGATATCATTGGAGTGAAATGAGCCCACCCTTTAAAGGGGAATGTGTAAGATATGGCCACAATTTTAGTTTAAAACATTAAAAACAGTGAACTAACAATATAAACAGAATGTAAAAAGGTTACAGTGTTGATATTAGGTCAAAGAAGTTGATGTGTTATTGTACATAATGTATTGTGTAACCCTCGAGAGGCGATAGTGAGCCTCTGTAGCATCAAACCGGCCCTTAGTCTAATATGTGAGTACAAAGTAGTAGAACTGCACCAGAACTGCTTGTCAATCTTGTTGAAGGTACAGGGTCTGTGTACGTTTTGATGCTTTGTTTATTGAATTAAATCCAAAGTGTCAGAAACGAGAAAACAAGTTATATTTCTGTTTTGTACTCCTTGTCGCCAAGAGGCTGCTTTGCTGGGAGGCGAGTTGTCGGCAGCTCTGGGAGACAGACCCGAAATTAACGGTTACCCCAGAGGTCTGATCCCAGGGTACCACCCTGACTCTCCGCAAAATCAGAAAACTCTCTGTTGCTGGCGTTAACACAGGTTCAAGCCAGCGCTCCACCAGCCCGCTGTGACCCTCGGCGCTTGGGTTTGTGCTGGCTGAGTTGAAGCTGCTACAGTCGCTAACGGAAGCGTCTCCTTCTGGCAGGGTGGTCTCCTGACCACCAACACACGTGAAAATTATAAGATTATAATAAGAAGTCTTATTTTGACCGAATCTCAGAGTCAACACGGTTATATGTTCCATATTCTTGCCCTGCTGTTATTGTTTTTAAACTGTGACTGTAAATTTCAATTGCTGCCCCCTTTTTCTTTCAAATCCAGCTATTTACAAACTCATCCTTGATTTCTGGGCCACATGATAGGCCGACCCAGCAAGGACACAATGACTGATTCTCCCCCTGGAATAATGTAGTGCTCCTCTGGAATGCTTAGCAGGTTCCTGGAGGCCATTCCCCATTCAGCAAACAATCACTGCCAGGTAATAAAAGAAGCATTTGTGTGATATGTCAGCAGTGTGCACCAGGCTTAAAAGCAGAGAGATGGTGTGGCAAGATTGCTTTCACTTTTTCTCCCAGAGGAGAAAGCTATACTATTATTACCAGTAGCCATTGACACAGCTACAGTACTTCTTTGAAATAAAATGTGGCAAAGACAGTGTCAGACGATACTTGTGCGATCACAACCGCCATAAATTGCAGTTCCTGAGATCTAATGATTCTTTGGTTACAGCTGCAGGTACAACAAAGGCTTGTTCCCATTTGAAATCCTTCATGTGTCTAACACAAAAGGTTATACAGATAAATATGGCATAAACCAACCGTGCGCTTGTCTAGTTTTAAAACCAACCATCTCTTTGGAGTCAATTTACAAAGACCAAAATCCTTTTTGAAAATGAGATAGGCATTAAATCTGGTTTGACCAAATTTGGTGTAAATTGAATTTTGTCTCACATGTTTTATGCAAAGTGATTCCCTAAAATCTCCTGTCAATCAAACTGTATGTGCTCACATTTATTCCGTTGGGTTTTTCCATTTATATAGTTTGAGTTTGTATGTATCTTTTTTTTGTCTATTCAGTCATGGTGGCTATGGCTGTTCATGCTAAAAACAAACTTTGCTGCTGTTGCTAACATGTGTCAAAGTAATTATTCTAAAAAAGTTACACTGGCTGCTCAAATTTGCCACACTATAAAATGAAATTTAGACAATAATCTTTAAATTCAGTCATCAGTTTGTGTGAAAACATCTCTGTGTGCACAGACTTGAGATCCATCAGTAGTCTAGAGATGACATGCTGCCAGAGAGCCATAAAGCTAGTCTGTACATGTGTGTGTTTTCTATATGGTCCTTAAAACACATAGAATCACACAGGTTTGTTTTGTCTTATCTGCCTGTGGTGTAACCGTGAGCTACAGACTTATTAAAGCCATTCATCATTTTACCCGGTGTAGACTGTCACATCAGTATAGTAGCTGGAGGACAGCATGAACACAGTATGTATTGTATTGTTGATATTTCCCTTTAGTCTGTCTTGATTTGGGGTCTCTCCATAAACTGCTCTCATATATGACTGCCACTGTCTCAGGCAAGTAGTGCCGAAGCTTGAATGTATATGTCAATGTGTTGAAATGTATTCAATACAGTAAAACACATTAAAGTGTTCTATCTATCATTTATCTTAAGCGACACCTTAGATCTTTCAGGATCAAGCCTTGAGGAAGAACATTTCATCTCTGCAATCACAGGGAACACACATGGTTTATATATAGATAGTTATATTTGTCCATTGCATCACAATTTACTGCTGAGCCCGCACAGGACCACTGTACCTTAAGTAACCCCCAGTAAACTAATGACCTCATCATGGGGTTGGTACAATTATGTCTTTGGCAGATCGATGGGCACATGGTCATTGTCTGAATAACAAACTCATGCAACATAATGACACAAAGATGTAAATGTCAAAATGTTCAGCAAATCAAGCTATTTGTATATGATCTAAATAGGTTATTTTACAGAATATGCAAAAGAGTTTGAGTCAGATTTTCTTTCTCAGAGAATATGATTCAGTGATTTATGGCTGAAGGGTATATGAATGAATGTATGCGTATGTTGACTGCTGTATTGTTAAAGTTAATCCTCTTAGTTCCAAGGCAATGTTAAACACTGACAATGAGGCCCCATAATGTGGCGATCAGGAGCAATCTCATGGCTGTGGAGATGCTAAACAGACTGGTGTGTTGGGTTAGGGCCCCAAGAAGAAGAGTGCGCTTTTTAAAGAGGCAATATTTTTGAAATTGTCTGGCTGGTGAGCAATGATAGAGCTGGCTGTCACATTTTTCTCCCTGACTACAGGGGCTTCCTTTCAGAAGGGCTCTCAGACCCTCCGATGTGATCACCCTTCCGGCCTTGTTTGCATTCAAATGTGATAAAACTAAGAGGTGACTTTCCCCCCACAGCTGGGCAGAAAGCGGATTAGGTCAAAGTGACAGACTTCTTGTGGATCCTGCCTCAGTGGCTAGTCAGAGTGAGGAAGAAAAGAGGCCTCATTAAGCTCAGCTTTGCAAGCCAATTGAGGGGCTTTGCTATCCCTTTCACACTTCCAGTGTTCCCAATGGCAGCTAGCCAGCCATGGTGACCCGCTCACAGACAAGGTTAGTCATTCAGCACAATCTCCTTCCAATGCCAGGGTGCGAACCCTCCCCAGCTCTGAGGTTTGACTGCAACAATGTGGAGTTTGATTTTAAGCAAAGATATCCCCAGAGTAATTGTATTTCTTTTTGCTTTGCCAGGAATCTGAAGCTAAAGCTAACACTGTATTGCCACAGACAAAATATATTACTTGATGTGTCAGAAGTTATAGGTTCCCATCATGTAAAACAAAACTTAAGGCAGAGTGAAGACGTGCAGATTGACTAAATGGAGCCTCTTTTGATTCAGGTTCAAGTAAATACAAATCAATATTAAAAGTAGAGGTAGTCTTATTTAAAATCATGACTTCATTTTGCCAGAGCAGCAGTAATCTGATTATACAGAAATCAGGACATTGTGACATTGTTTTAAAATCTGCACCCTTGTGAGTTTAATCATTTCACTGCCATTGTTAGGAAATAGAAAAAGAAATCCCTTTGGCAAAACTTTACTCCTCCGGTCCATGTGTCCTTGGGCAAGACACTGAACCCATACTTACTCCCGATAGGCAGGCCGGCGCTTGGCAGCTGTGTGTGTGAGTGTGTGAATGAGACACAAATTGTAAAGCACTTGTCTGTTAAGGTTGAAACATGTTGCATAAGTACGGCTCATTAACATTTCCCATAATACTTCTGCATTGTACAACTGAGACCAAATTTAGATGATACAAGCACAACTCAATATGAGGAATTCAAATAGCCAGAACTCCAAGTTCAGTCTCCCAAAAATCAGCGTGATTGTTTATAATATATATATATATATATATATATTTGTTTTATATAAATAGTTTTTAGCCATACTGCATTGAAGTGTTTATTTTTCAATAGAGGCATACAGATTAAAACCAGTTGACTGTCCCTGAAGCATAGTTTGTTTAAAGCTCAGCTATCTGTTGACTTTGGCTTAATCCACTGCAAGACACAGGATGCTTCTATTTGAAAACAAGCAAACACAGTTCCATTTACATGCTATGGGACAGAGGTTCACATTGCCACATGTTGATGATTTTTCTCTTTTCATCACCTTGTACAATGTGATCAAATGTTTGTACGGGAGGCCACAAATGATTGTAAGACTTTGGCTTCAGATTTTGACACTATGAGGATTTTTACAAGAAATACAGGGTGCAGTTAATGACTTTGTGCCAAAATATTATCAAACTAGATGACTGGTTGAATATGGCTTAATCATGGCTCTATGTTCCTAGCATATGTTGTGCATACTTAGGTTGATTGTCAGAGGGCTCAGGAACTGGGGCGCCATCTGCAGGTTCACTAGGTCGGATTATTGATAGGGCTCACACAACAATTTGTTCATTTACAAAGTCACAGGCTGACACTTTATAGCAAACTGTCTGATGTACAGACAGTTTGCTATAAAGTGTTATTAGTTGTATCGGTGACTGATGAGTGTTGATGTTGTATTTTTTTTACTTGATCTTATAAACTAAAGAAATACATGTTGATTGGATGTAACTGTGATTAAGATAAGATAAGATAAGATAAGATAAGATATAACTTTATTTATGCCATCAATGTGGTTCGGTGAGTTGTTCTTACAGTTATAATGTCATAACAAAGGTGATTTAAAGATTTAGTTTAGCCACATTAGTGTATTTATTATGGTGTCTTTTTGACAATGCTTCAAATGGCTAATTAAATATGAGGGTCATGGAAACACGATCAACTGTTCAGTTGTGTTATTAATGATAATGTATAAGAAGGCTCTCCGTAATGCCAGAGCAGCTTATTACTCTTCCTTAATAGAAGAAAATAAGAACAACCCCAGGTTTCTTTTCAGCACTGTAGCCAGGCTGACAGAGAGCCACAGCTCTACAGAGCCTTCTATTCCTATATCTCTCAGTAGTGACGACTTCATGAGCTTCTTTAACGCTAAAATTATAATTATTAGAGACAAAATTAATCTCCTCCTGACCTCAATTGGTAATGACTTAACTTCAACTGTTGGAATTTTAAAAACATCTGTAACTCCTGAAATATATCTAGACTGTTTTACTCCAATCAACCATAACCAACTAACTTCAACAATCTCATCGTCTAAGCCATCAACCTGTCTTTTAGACCCGATTCCAACTAAACTGTTTAAAGAAGTTTTACCCTTAATTAACACCTCGTTATTAAATATGATCAACCTGTCTCTATTATCTGGCTACGTACCAAAATCCTTTAAAGTAGCTGTAATAAAACCACTTCTTAAAAAGCCTAGTCTTGATCCAGAGGTTTTAGCCAACTATAGGCCGATATCTAACCTACCCTTTCTCGCTAAAATCCTTGAGAAAGCAGTCGCAAAACAGTTATGTGATTTTTTACATAATAATAGTTTATTTGAGGTTTTTCAATCTGGATTTAGAGTTCATCATAGCACAGAGACGGCACTGGTGAAAGTTACCAATGACCTTCTATTGGCATCAGACAAAGGACTTGTCTCTGTTCTTGTCTTGTTAGACCTCAGTGCTGCTTTCGACACTGTTGATCATGACATTCTACTACAGAGACTAGAACATTGTGTTGGCATAAAAGGAACCGCACTAAGATGGTTCAAGTCCTATTTATCTGAGCGATCTCAATTTGTACTTGTTAACGATAAATCCTCCATGACAGCCAAAGTCAGTCTTGGAGTTCCGCAGGGTTCTGTACTTGGACCGATTCTATTCACCTTATATATGCTTCCTTTGGGCAATATTATAAGGAACCACTCTATAAACTTTCATTGTTATGCGGATGATACCCAATTATATCTATCAATTAAACCAGATGAAACCAATCAATTGGCTAAACTTCAAGCATGTCTTAAGGACATAGAAACTTGGATGTCTAGCAACTTTTTGATGTTAAACACAGACAAAACTGAAGTTATTATACTTGGCCCTAAACGCCTCCGAAACGCATTTTCTAATGACATAGAAGCTCTGGATGGCATTAACTTGGCCTCCAGCACCACTGTAAGGAATCTTGGCATCATCTTTGATCAAGATCTGTCATTTAACTCCCACATAAAACAAATCTCAAGGACTGCCTTCTTTCATCTACGTAATATTGCAAAAATAAGACACATCCTGTCTCAAAATGATGCCGAAAAACTAGTCCATGCATTTGTTACTTCAAGGCTGGATTACTGCAACTCATTGTTATCAGGTTGTCCCAAAAAGTCGCTTAAGACTCTTCAGTTGATGCAAATGCAGCGGCACGTGTATTGACAAGAACAAGGAAACGGGATCATACTCCTGTATTAGCTGCTCTGCACTGGCTCCCGGTAAAATACAGAATAGAATTCAAAATCCTTCTCCTGACTTACAAATCAATTAATGGTCAGGCTCCAGCATATCTTAAAGATCTCATAGTACCTTATAAACAAACTAGAGCATTACGCTCCCAGACTGCAGGGTTACTTGTGGTTCCTAGAGTCTCTAAGAGTACAATGGGAGCCAGAGCCTTCAGCTATCAAGCTCCTCTCCAGTGGAACCAGCTTCCAGTTTGTGTTCGGGAGGCAGACACACTCTCCACATTTAAGAGTAGGCTAAAGACTTTCCTTTTTGATAAAGCTTATAGTTAGGGCTGGCTCAGGTTAGCCCTGGATCAGCCCCTAGTTATGCTGCTATAGGCTTAGACTGCCGGGGGACACCTCCCTGCTCTCTTCCTTCTCTTCCTCTCTCCTCCCCTCCCCTCTTTTCTTCTCCCTCTCCATCTGTATGCATTTATGTAAATGTATGTTACTAACTCACCATTTTTTTTCAACACAACATAATTTCTGTCAAATGTTGTATTTGTACTATGTTGTTTATCCTGTACACACGACATCTATTGCACGTCTGTCCGTCCTGGGAGAGGGATTCCTCCTCAGTTGCTCTCCCTGAGGTTTCTTCCATTTTTTCCCCTTTAATTTTGGGGTTTCTTTTAGGAAGTTTTTCCTTGTGCGATGCGAGGGTCTAAGGACAGAGGATGTCGTAACCTGTACAGTCTGTAAAGCACACTGAGACAAATGTATAATTTGTGATATTGGGCTATACAAATAAATTTGATTTGATTTGATTTGATAATGTTAAATGGGTCAAGCAATAGTTCAGGTTTAAAAATACCAAAAGTCCAGTCCAGTTAATATGGAATCGTATAATCTCGTGTGTACAGGATAAACAACATAGTACAAATACAACATTTGACAGAAATTATGTTGTGTTGGAAAAAAAGAAATAGAAAGTATGGATGAATCCAATGAGTTGCAGTAATCCAGCCTTGAAGTAACAAATGCATGGACTTGTTTTTCTGCATCATTTTGAGACAGGATGTATCTTATTTCTGCAATGTTACGTAGATGAAAGAAGGCAGTCCTTGAGATTTGTTTTATGTGGGAGTTAAAAGACAGATCCTGATCAAAGATAACACCAAGATTCCTACCAGAGCTTCTATGTCATTAGAAAATGCATTTCGGAGGCGTTTAGGGCCAAGTATAATAACTTCAGTTTTGTCTGTGTTTAATATCAAAAAGTTGCTAGACATCCAAGTTTTTATGTCCTTAAGGCATGCTTGGTTTCGTCTGGTTTAATTGATAGATATAATTGGGTAACAGCATAAAAATGACTTCCGCTAACAACAATCGATCGCTGCACCGAGAGCATCCACTTCGGCAATGTTTGGGCGATGACGTTACAAGTAGAACATAGCCGCCGCCAGTGTTCGTCTGCGTTGAAGCGTCCAGCAAAGACTGCTGTCAATTATTACGAGAAAGAATAGACAACAATCGATGGCCAAGGATAATTGTGAAGCGATGTATTGTATGGGGATGTGGGGCCGTCTCCAAATCTAGCTTTCTGTGGCCAAAAGATGATAAAATGTCGCGTTTATGGACAAGACATGTGCATCGATGAAACCGATGATTTGTGTCCAGCACTTTGAGAGATCGTGTTTCGAACAAACTATGCTCACCAAGGAAATTAAATTCAAAAATAATTAAAAACTGAACGCAGATGCTGTGCCTACAATACTGCCAAGACCCCAGCCAGCACAAGCCAGCACAAGCCAGCACAAGCCAGCACAAGCCAGCACAAGCCAGCACAAGCCAGCACAAGCCAGCACAAGCCAGCACAAGCCAGCACAAGCCAGCACAAGCCAGCACAAGCCAGCACAAGCCAGCACAAGCCAGCACAAGCCAGCACAAGCCAGCACAAGCCAGCACGCCGATTCAAACACGTCCGCCGGTGCAGAGTCCTCCACCAAAGAGACGATGAAATGCATTCGCCAAAAAGGAGAGAGCAAAGGTAAGCCGTGCTACTTGTTTACTTTATTTATTGTTTCAAGCATAAAGCCATAATCGGTCTAGGCCTACTGTATGTAACGAGTTTACACCAGGCCCTAGCCAATATCTGTGTGTTATTGTTTGTAGTATTAATAACTTTAGCTAATTACACTTCATTAGCTTAATTAAGTATAGATTCAATGTTTATAACAGGCTTCCCAATTTTATTCTGTAGTTTGAGTAAAAGCGTGAGTCTATTTAACTTTTAACTATCACCCTATTATTACATAGGTATTGAAACATTGGTGAATGAAGCCACTGACAGAACTGAGGATACCTGTATGATCAGCGACCATCTATTGGACATCCACACTGGGGAGGAAGCTGTGTGTACACCAGTAAGTATACAGACTGTACGTCATCTGTACATTACAGTTGTAGTACCAGTAGACCTGCACATGATGTGTTAAAAATACAATCACCACATGCATGTACATAATTCATATATTTGTTTAATTTGATATCATTGCTCTCTCAATCAATTCAACCTCATCTTTTATTATGAATGTTATTAGATATTTTCTTTACGCAGACATGAATAAACATGCAATACAATTTCAAGCTGGTTTGAAAGATTTATTAGTAAAGTTGTGTTTTGTACATTTCAGACATGTCAGAAAGAAATTGCTGTGCAGACGGATCCCCTTCCACGGACACACTACAAGTCCATGCAGGCGCGACCATGTGTCCGGTCAGCTGGACTACAAGTTCCAATCCAAGTTGATTGTTCCAAAGGTCAGCATCATAATATATATATATATATATATATATATATATAAAATGCTTGATTCTAAAACATCTTTTTTGCAGAATATGTTACTGAACTCTTGACTGAGACTCAATGCTTTGTGCCAAGACAATGTTGATGAGGAACCTTTCGAAGTCCCAGCTCCACTCAGCAGTCGGTGGAAGAACCAAACAAGAGGGATGCTGTTGTGCTGTATAGAAGCAGATTCAATCACTGAACTGACATTGTGTTTTGTTATTGACTCTAATAAAGTGCTGATACTTGAACGACGTGTAGTTGTCAGATGGAAACGTAGCACAGATCTTTTGAATGGCACATGATGGCATTCTGTGGTTCTTACCAAGTATTCCCCAACAAAATCTCACCAGCTGGTGGTATGCCATATAGTGATACATTCTGTAAAATACAAGATAATACATGTCAATGGTAATCACTTAACCTTATTTGCTTATTTATCTATTTATTCTGTGACTGTGCCAGAGTGACCATTCGACTCCCCATAAATACATCAAAGTTTCTGAGCTCTACACATTTGTGCACACAAGTAACTTACTCATTACGTGGCTGATCACCTGCTTGTTGTCTGTCCCTCTTCGAATACCTTTGGTAGGCTGTCTGCAACACCCAAACATCCAGACACTTTGATTTGAATCCTGGGTTATCTGTTATGCAGGTTATGTTTGCACCATGTCCCTCATATTCATTAAATTCCTTCATGACATCCTTTTCTTGGCAGCAGCTCTTCAATTGCTTCCATAATTGTACAGTTTTCACATGTACACCTAATTGTACAAAAGAAGACATGTACACAATATGCAATATCCAGAAAAAAGGCCAATATTAACGTCATCTTAATTTCATACTATTTATATGCCTGTGTTTCACGACAGGCTCGTAAGCTGCTCATAAGCCTGTTATGGTCGTACGGAGGTTGGATCTATCTAGTAGCAACTTGTTACCTGTTTCACGTAAGTCTCGTAAAGTTACGACATTGTAACTTCCACGAACATCTGGTAAGTGTTCCGGCTACTATAGGCAGCCGTGAGATGGTCTGTTTGTTAGCTAATAGCTAATGCTTTATATACAGCCTCGTAATATATGACTTTTGACATAAGACACAACGATAGAACCTCAACCGCAGAAACTTCGAGAAAGAATCAAGTTATCAAGCTTTACAGACGGCGATGTGTCCAAGTAGAGGATAGGATAACTTGCGATCTATTTACGATCAAGGATTATGTTACGTTTTATTATGATGTATTCACTATTTATTGGGAAGTTCTATGAACTATAGTCAAATGTATATACCTGTCTGTGTTCTGTTGCCGCACAGGATCTCCACCAAATCCAGGATCACCGTCACCGTCATCCGCATGTTCGCTCCCGTCTGTGTCTCCATCTTGAATACTGTGTCTCAAGCTGCTCTGTTTCCACCACGTTAAACTCGCCTGCATGATCTAAATCCACGACACCGGCATCCTCTTCAATAAACTCCTCTTCTTGAAGGTGCAACGAGTCTATTGACAACTCACTGTTACTCGATTCTGTCGGAACATCCAAGCCAGAGTCCGACATCGCCACGTCTGCCACGTCTGCCACGTCTGCCACTTCTGCTACTTCTGCCGTGCTGTCTGTTTATTCTACTGGTGGATTGTATTCTACTTGTGACGTCAAAACACAGCGTTGGGTGTTTCCGGTAGCGGCAACGTAAACATCGGTGGTCGACATACTAAATCATGATTTATTAAATACTGCGATCATTGTGTCATAAATAACACATCATTTTACACCACAAATAGCATTTACTAGCATCTGTAGAAATTCATGTTTATCATTTCGTAGGCCCTTTAATAGTGGCCGGATGCTGAGTTAGTAACAGTTATGTAAGAGACGTGAATGCATACAAATAGAGAGGGAGAGAGATAGGGAAGGGAAGAGGAGAGAGGTGTACGTCCCCTGGCAGCCTGACGTCTTAGGCAAGCCTGAGCCAGCCCTAACTATAAGCTTTATCAAAGAGGAAAGTATTTAGCCTGCTCTTACATGTGGAGAGGGTGTCTGCCTCCCAAACACAAAATGGGAGCAGGTTCCACAGGAGAGGAGCTTGATAGCTGAAGGTTCTGGCTCCCAATGTACTTTTAGATATTATAGCAGGGGTCGGGAACCTTTTTGGCTGGGAGAGCCATAAAAGCCAAATATTTTTAAATCTATTTCCTTGAGAGCCATATATTTAATAAAATTGAGTTTTAAGTATATCACGTCTCCGAGTACTAAAAGCGCTATCAGTGTTTCCCCTACCATTGTCTGTTTCCAAGTGAAGAATTTATACCCCTATATTGGACCGGCTCGTTGCAGAGACACAAGCTCAGGGCTTCCACTAATTCAGCGTGAGTTTTGTATGCACTTTATATTTGTTTTTATGCCGTATCATTTTATTTCGTCAAAATTTATCCCATCACACTTTGAAGGCTGATCCGTGAAAATATTGTCTTACATGAAACCGGTCCGTGGCACAAAAAAGGTTGGGGACCGATGCTCTAATAGTTATATCATGTTTGAATGAAGCGAGTGAGTCTGAGTTAGAAGAAGCTTTTACTTAAAAAAATAGGTGTTATCTTAAATGATGAAGTTACGATTCCTGTATGAGAAAGACTAATTTATTTTTCTATCGACAGCTACTTTGGCCAAGCTCTTAAGGCTATAAAAGTTCATCTGTTTGTTGAAGTATACGGTCCAAAGTATAATTTTTAATGTTTTAACAAAACATTAGTGCATCTGAATCTTGGAGGAACTTTTACTAGACTGTGAGAACATTGTTTACTAAGTTTTTACTAAGTTAAAGTGTAATGCTTTTAATAGGTTGTCTGCTAAAGTATACAGTATATCTCAAAAGTGAGTACACCCTTTAGATTTTTGCAAATATTCTGTTATATCCTTTCAGGGGATAACATTATCCTACTGAAACTTTGATATAACTTAAAGTAGTCAGTGTGCTGCTTGAATAACAGTATAGATTTATTGTCCTTTGAAAATTACTCAGTACACAGCTGTTAATGTCTAAACAGCTGGCAACAAAAGTGAGTACACCCCATAGTGAACATGTCCTAATTGTGCCCAATGATGTTGTTTTCCCGCCCTGGTGTCATGTGACTCGTTAGTGTTACAAGGATTCAGGTGTAAATGATAAGCAGGGCTGTTAAATTTGGTGTTTTGGGCACAATTCTCTCTGAATGCTGGACAACATGGCACCTCATGGCAAGGAACTCTCTGAGCGGCTGAAAAAAAGGATTATTGCGCTTCACAAAGATGGCCTTGGCTATAAGAAGATTGCCAACACCATGAAAATGAGTTGCAGCACAGTGGCTAAGATCATACAGCGGTTTTCCAGGACAGGTTCCACTCGGAACAGGCCTCGCCAGGGTCGACCAAAGAAGTTGAGTCCACGTGCTCAGCGTCATATCCAGAGGTTGGTTTCCAAAAATAGACGTGCGAGTGCTTCCAGCATTGCTGCAGAGGTTGCAGAAGTGGGATGTCAGCCTGTCAGTGCCCAGACCATATGCCGCACACTGCATCAAATCGGTTTGTATGGCCGTCGCCCCAGACAGAAGCCCCTTCTGAAACCGATGCATAAGAAAGCCCGCAAACAGTTTGCTGAAGACAATGAATCCAAGAACATGAGTTACTGGAACCATGTCCTGTGGTCTGATGAGACCAAAATAAACCTGTTTGGGTCAGATGGTGTCCGGCGTGTGTGGCGGCACCCTGGTGAGGAGTACCAAGACAAATGTGTTTTGCCTACAGTCAAGCATGGTGGTGGCAGCATCATGGTCTGGGGCTGCATGAGTGCTGCCGGCACTGGGGAGCTGCATTTCATTGAGGGACACATGAATTCCAATATATACTGTGACATCCTGCAGCAGAGCATGATCCCCTCTCTTCGGAAACTGGGCCGTAGGGCAGTTTTCCAACATGATAATGACCCTAAACACACCTCCAAGATGACAACGGCCTTGCTGAAGAAGCTGAAGGTTAAGGTGATGGACTGGCCAAGTATGTCTCCAGACCTAAACCCAATTGAGCACATGTGGGGCATCCTCAAGAGGAAGGTGGAGGAGTGCAAGGTGTCCAACATCCGTGCGCTCCGTGATGTCGTCGTGGAGGAGTGGAAGAAGATTCCAGAAGCAACCTGTGCAGCTCTGGTGAATTCCATGCCCAGGAGGGTTAAAGCAGTGCTAGATAACAATGGTGGTCACACAAAATATTGACACTTTGGGCACAATTTAGACATGTTCACTATGGGGTGTACTCACTTTTGTTGCCAGCTGTTTAGACATTAACAGCTGTGTACTGAGTAATTTTCAAAGGACAATAAATCTATACTGTTATTCAAGCAGCACACTGACTACTTTAAGTTATATCAAAGTTTCAGTAGGATAATGTTATCCCCTGAAAGGATATAACAGAATATTTGCAAAAATCTAAAGGGTGTACTCACTTTTGAGATATACTGTACTTTATTTACAATTAGTCTTGACTGCTGAGTGAGTTTCAATTGTAAGCCATCAATTAGGCCCATCTTGTGGACTGATTACAATGGGTGTGGCTAACACAGCTGTAGCCACCCTGGTAATTAAATCTTAATTTAAGGAAACAGCATTTGTTAGAGCGGCAGCCACTCGCAAGACTGAGTTAATCTCTAGCTACGCCTCCCAGCAATCCCTCGACTTCCTTGCCCTCACTGAGACTTGGATCACAACAGATAACACTTCCACCCCTGCTGCTCTCTCCACAGCCTACTCCTTCTCCCACTCACCCAGAGCCATTGGCCGAGGAGGTGGCATTGGTCTGCTGATCTCATACGCTCTTCATTTTATGGCTTACTGACTGACATCAACTGTTCACCATCCACATCACTTCCCCCCACTATAACTAATTTCTCTCCCCTCTCTTCAAATGAAGTTATATCCCTCGTTACCTCGTTACCACCTTCCCTCTGGACCCTATCCCCTCTCACCTTCTCCAGTCTATTGCTCCTGACCTCCTTCCTTTTCTCACCCATCTCATCAACACTTCCTTAACAACTGGTTGCTTTCCTAACAATCTTAAGGAGGCAAGAGTGATCCCTCTCTTAAAGAAACCCTTACTCGGCCCCTCGGAAGTGAACAACTAGAGACCTGTCTCTCTTCTTTAATTTCTTTCCAAAACACTTGAGTGTACAGTCTTTAATCAACTCTCGTCTTACCTTCACCAGAACAACCTTCTAGATCCGCACCAATCTGGTTTCAAGGCAGGCCACTCAACTCGCTGTCACTGAGGAACTTCATGCCGCGAGAGCAGCCTCCCTCACCTCCGTTGTCATCCTTCTGGACCTTTCTGCTGTGTTTGACACAGTGAACCACCAGATCCTCCTCTACACCCTCCAAGAACTGAGAGTACCTCAGGGCTCCGTCCTGGGTCCCTTCTTCTTTTCTCTGTACACCAACTCTCATAGCTTCTCCTACCACAGCTACGCAGATGACACTCAACTGATTATGTCTTTTCCCATTTGAAACCCAAGTGGAGGCACGGATCTCTGCTTGTCTGGCTGATCTCTCTCAGTGGATGGCTGCACATCACTTGAAACTCAATCTTGACAAGACCAAGCTCCTTTTCCTTCCGGGGAAGGGTTCTCCCATCCAAGACCTTACCATCAACATCGGAACCTCTGTTGTTTCCCCGACTCCAGAATGTAGCAGCCCGACCGATCCAAGTTTTCCCACACTACGGTACACCACTTCTCCGACCTCCCTATTTATTTCAGGTCAGTAGACAGTCTTCACACCTTCCGTTGCAGACTGAAAACTCACCTGTTTCTACTGCACCTCGACAACATTGTTTTTGGTTTGGCTTATTTGTAGTTAATGGTTGAATTCATATTCCATTGTTTCTGTATGTTGCACTTTTGTTTGGCTAATTTTAAGCTATTGTTCTGCACTTAAAGGATTGTACCTATTTGAAGCTAATATACTTTCAAGATTCTTGCTGTTCGGAGTTGAATCCTCATGCTTGTTTGCACTTATTGTAAGTCGCTTTGGACAAAAGCGTCAGCTAAATTAACTGTAATAATGTAATGTAACATTATGACATTTCTTTCAAATCTTAAATTTTGTAATATTATATTTAAATTCTATTTTAGTTTATTTTAACTTTTTTTTGTAAATAATATATAATGCAGACATGTCAAACTCAAGGCCCATTTACACAGTTACATCCAACACAATACATACAATAATATGTCTATCTTTTTCAATAAATGTTGGCCTTCGACGTAGTCCCAGTTTTTAATTTTGGCCTTCTCTGAAATTTAGTTTGACACCCCTGATATAGGGTGTCTAATATTGTCTGTTTGTTATCGTCAATGTGTCGTGTCCTATAGTCGTGTCATGCTAAAAAGAGACCGTCCAGGAAAAAGAGTGAACAAAAGCTGAGGGAATGCATTAAAGTGAGAAAAGCCCTGCAGGAAATTGCAGCTAAATGCTCCAAAATTACAGGTGTGCATAACAAAAAGGACATGGTTAATGTTAAATAAAAATGAAAAATAAACTTTTTCATCCCACTGAAGTTTCCAGGCCTAAAATGTATATATTGACAATTTGTTTTAATTAGAAAATGACAGTAACCTTAGTTCTGGTTCTATTTTCTCCCTGTGGCAATGCAACATCATCCAGTAGAGCACTTGCATCGGTGTAACAGGCAAAGTGAACTTTAGCATTAAGCTTACATTTCCTTGCCAACAACAGGATGGAAGAAAAAATATTGCGGTCCTAATAATATGACAGATTTACCAGAATGAACCTGCTTTATTAATGTGCTTTCCCTGTACACTGCACATTAGTGTAGCCCCGTAGTTGCAGTGCTTTGGTTTAGCTCATTATGGATTACTCAAATCAAATCAAATTTATTTATATAGCCCAATATCACAAATTACACATTTGTCTCAGTGGGTTTTACAGACTGTACAGGATACAACACCCTCTGTCCTTAGACCCTCGTACCGCACAAGGAAAAACTTTCTAAAAGAAACCCCACAATTAAAGGGGGAAAAATGGAAGAAACCTCAGGGAGAGCAACTGAGGAGGGATCCCTCTCACGGGACGGACAGACGTGCAATAGATGTCGTGTGTACAGGACTACTATATTATTACAATAGAAATTGTACCTGCCATACTGTGTGGATCAGCTGACTAAGGCATTTATAACTCATATTCCACTTAATCTCCTATTTCTCAATTGCAAACTGTTGAAATACTAGCACAAATGCAAAATAAATTATGTTTTAACATTGTTTTACTGACATTAGTTTGATATTGATCAGTATACCATGTGCAAAGGCTGACAATCCTCATAGACTTAGGGAGTAAATGAGAAATGTATATTTTTTGTGACTGCCAAAAACTTGTTGGACAAGTTTTCTGCCTCTACACCAAAATAGTTTCCAGGCCCTCAAGGCTCAACATTCATTTGTGAGAGGCACCGTGGAAGTACAGGAGCTAGCAGATATTGCACCAGATAAAGATGACAAACCTCCCCAGTTCAACCTGTAAATCTACCATTCAAAGACAGCTGCTTCCGCCGAAAGACTTGTCCAAATCGTAATGTTACGTTCTCTTGTACCTATCCCTCTCCTGGTTAATTCTTAGTAAGCAAAAGTATGTTCAAAGTTAGTCCCAGTTTGTGCCTCAAGAGAGCTGGTTTCAGCAGCAGCCGAGTTGAGTCAGGTCGAGTTTGTAGGTTTTAGTACTGAATTGTCTCAGCAGCCAGTACATACAGGTACTGTAAGCCCCGCAGGGAAAACATTTATCAGTCAGTCATAACCAACAATGCTAAAAGCTAAACTTTGTCACACAGTTTTAATGATTCAATTTATATGGCTGGCAGTTAGTTTGGTAATTTATAAAAGCAGAATATGTAGGAGAAGGGGACTCTAAGTGTCCGACTTATGGCTGCAAGCATACAGCTATTTCCTGGAGGCCTTATGTACCAGTGAATACCCGGTATGTATTGAACTCGCAGAAGTATCAATAGAACAGAATCATTCATTCATTTTTGTCCAGCACTAAATTAAATTTTTTTCAATTTAAACTGTGACAGCAACAGTTTTTTATTTACAATGCATTCTTTTAACTAGTTTTTGACTCCAATGTATTAGTATACATTCGGGTCACCATTAGATATCATCGTATTCACTAAAAGACAATTAACTGGCTATGTCTCAAAAAACCCAGGTCATTTGAAAAAAGATTCTGTCCACAATAACGATGTGCCTCTGTTTCTGATTCAAAACAAAGATGTCAGCCTTCCCACCATAGAAAACAACGTCACAACTAATGTTTTCTACCCCTCAACTGTCTTACCTGTCTCAAATGGTTATCATTAACATATTTTTAAAACCCTGATTTTCATTGGTGGAATGTTACATTCACTCAAGTACTGTACTACACTTTTGAGATACTTGTACTTTACTTAGTAGTGTTTCCATTTTATACTACTGTATACTTCTACCACTTTATCTCAGAGGCAATTATTGCATGTTTTACTAAATTTTTTACATACATTCATGTTTAGATTTTACTTAATTTATTTATATATATATATAGTTTTTTATGCCTTTAATGACAGATAGTGAAGTGTATATTGTGAAAGGGGAGAGAGAGAAGGGGAACGACAGCAAATGGTCACACTTGAACCACAGGCCGCTGTGGCAAGGCCTTTGTATATGGGTCGCCTGAGCTACCGGGTGAGCTACCGGGTGAGCTACCGGGTGAGCTACCGGGTGAGCTACCGGGTGAGCTACCGGGTGAGCTACCGGGTGAGCTACCGGGTGAGCTACCGGGTGAGCTACCGGGTGAGCTACCGGGTGAGCTACCGGGTGAGCTACCGGGTGAGCTACCGGGTGAGCGCTTTCGGGTGAGTGCTTCCGGGATGCCCAGTTTATTTATATTTTGTATTAATAATCTAAATTTGCAAATAGGTTCTAATATATCATATAGCCTAGATTAAACTACCCAGCAGTATATAAAGTCATTCATATGTGCTCTTCCTTTACCAGCTGCAACCTTTAAAGTGATGAACACATGAATGCATCACTAATTATAATTCAATAACATAGAATATATTATTCTGAAGTTGGCCTTTCTCCATAATGAGTACTTTTACTTCTTGTACTTTAGGTATATTCTGCTAATACTTTTGTACTTTTACTTAATTAAGGTGATGAATGTGTAACGGGTGTGTTACGCCTTTAATGGTAATTTTGAGCACACTTCTATATGACATGCGGAATGGGCGGTCATCAGTGAGGCAAATGTGGTGTACAAACCCTTCTGCTATGCCACTGTCAAGCGAGTGTCTGTAGAAAATGTTGTCATACTCTTTAACAAGCTCAACAAGCTTACTCTTAGACATTAGTCAATGCCGAGGTTGCTCAAACCTAGGTCACAGAGCAGGTTCTTAAAATATTTTTTTTCATTTTTTGATTAGTCATCTTCATGGGCAACCACCAATCTCCCCACATCGGTGTGATGACCCGTCCAACAAGGATGTCTCTTGGTCTGCCTTTAGAGGTGCAGGGTTCTACAATTACTGTGCTTCCTGGAGATACTGGTACATTTCAGGACAGTTTTCCCCACACTAGGTATTCACACTGAGGAAGTAATAGCATCACAGTGCCAATCCTGTCAGGAACCTCATCTCCCCTCCATCTGTTGGTGCAGGAAATCATATCTAAGAAATGCTCATAATCAAGTAGTGAATGATTACACCCTGCCGATATAGAGCTTATTGTAGTCATTATGGCCTTTCATGACACACATTAGGTGTTTGAGACAATGATGAGATCATCGTATTGACCTGCTACCACTAAAACAGGGACAATGCATTTCACTCAGTAGATGTTCAGTGTCAATACATTTTGGGTGGGTCTGCTTTCCTCCACAGCCGACTAGCACAAATCGTTCTGCTGGTTGAGGTTCTCCCACCAGAGCTCCAGCTTCTCTCAGTATACCATTCCACATTCAGAGTGCAGGCCATGGATCCTGAATCTATCATGCCCTTCAGTTCAACCACGTTGTCATTCACTGCAACTTGGGTGAAGAACAACTGTCTGAAAGCAGGCACCTCTGCTGATCCTTGAATCATGACTCATCTTCCCTGAGGGTTCTTTGTCTCTATCCATGTCTGTTGCAATCCCTCTTCCAATGACAAGGAGTGAAGCATGAGATGCATAGATTCTCTTTCCTGCACTGCATGGATGTGGAATGGCTGGTATCTCTGCAGACTCAAGAGTTCCTCCCCTGAAAAGGCCAGCCAGCAAGCCAGCCAACCAGTCAGCCAGGAGGTGAGTGAGGTGAGTGGCACACTACTGGGTAAGCGACACTTAAAGGAACAGAACTGTGACAGTATTAGGGCAATTGAAGGTAAAAACAACAACAAAGAATATATAATATTTAGAAATGTTATTATGTAACTTCAATCTCAGAGAATTTGAGTTTTTTATAATAAGATAATATAGCAGCCTATTAAGAAAAATAATATAAGAATTTAAATACTAAAGGAATATAATCAATATGTAATAGAAATGATAATAGAAATAGAATGATAATCAACATTGAAATTCGGGGGAGACAATTAGCCTACATTTTATTTGATGGGGGGCGGTAAGGGACCTGGATAATGGATAAGGGGGGCGCTGGCCCAAAAGGTTGAGAACCACTGGTCCAGACAGGCTAGAGCAGAAGATGCTCAACATGAGAAGACAGAACTGGACTCCTAACAAGACTCGCCTTCTGTGCAGTGAACTTTGAGTCAACAGTTTTATCATACCTTACAAAGCATCAAGCAACTTATTGGTATAAAGTAAAACTATTTACTAGAATACATTACTAAATAGTTGATTAAGGCACAGCTTGCTCTGTGACATCAGTGAAGTATGCAAAAGGCCAAATAAAAAATATTTTAACATTCAAGCAACATGACACTTATTTGCAAACTTTCACATTTCAGTGCATTTATTGCAAAGACCCTTTTGTCATAGGGTGAGAATAGCCAAACCTAGTCTGAGTTAATATAATTTTTAAAGTAACAATACTTTTAATTTGGATGAACTCTACGTTCATACTGATTATCTTTGTAGTACACTGTTAACTTTGAAACCACATTCACATACAAAGGTCTTTTATGGAAAAACAATTTCATATTTTTTGTTTTTATTAGAGAAGGACATGCCTGAAGGACACCACTGTGCCTACCATTTTCTCTTTCTCCGAGGGCAACAGCCAAGAGGGAAATGAAAAGCTAATGTTATGTGATGGTCTTGTTGGGACATTTCTTTAAGACAATGCAGAATAATCACTGAGAAACTATACTTTTATTGTAAAAAAACAACAATTTATCTGATTAGTTTATTTGAGATGTTGCGACCTCTGAGAAGGTCTTGTGGGTATTGTGAAGCTAATATAGTGGGTCAAAAAAATAAATAAATAAACACAATCGGCCAGTTTCCAACCTCACAAAATAAATGACACCAATTGAAAGTCAGATTTCAATTTGAAATCTTACATTATCAGTAAGTAGTTAATACAAAAGGAGTGCAAATCTAAATAAAATGTATTTAAATGTGAACCAGAAATGATTATAGATTAACTTTTGAAAAATGCTTTAAATAAAAGGACAAAACACTAAAAGTAAGGAAGTAAAGTATATTTAGTATAGCACCTCTCATAGAACAAGATCACTAAGTGTTTTAAAATAATAAAAATGTTTTTATAAATGAGACCATAAAAACAGTAAAAGAAATAAAACAGACGTATGTATATACATATATACAAACACTAGACAGCAGGAGGCGAGACTAAGGCCAGTTTAAATAAGTGGAGCATTTATCTGCTTTTTAAAGGCGTTAACAGAGACTGCAGATCAAATGTCTATAGGAAGAGCATTCCACAGTGTCGGATCCACAACTTCAAAGATCACCTTTTGCTTTCATTCGAGCTTGAGAGACAACCAGTCAAAATGAATCCTAAACTTCATGGGAAGCCAATGTGAAGCAGATACAATGGGTGAGGTGTGAGTTGCCCTGCTGGACCATTTGGAAATGTTCAGGGATAAATTACTGAGGCAGGGGAAAAGGGAATTGCAATAGTCCAGCTGGGATGATACAAAAGCGTATATGATCATCTCTAGCTCAAGATGGGATACAACACACCTAAGTTTAGCGATGTTAAAATATAAATATGTTGATCAGGTCGAAGGCAGCCAAGCTGGATTTGGGTCTGTCTGCGATGGGCTGAGAGCTCCCAGTAAGTTGTTTACTTATAAGTTGTTTACTTATGCAGGTCATATTTTACAATTTTGCCCTTGAATGCTACACATGTCCAAGAAAAGCAATAATTTTCATAATAAAGTGCACCTGCCATTCATTTTTGGCCGCACTAGTGCACACAAAAGTCAATCAAGTTACATATGGATTTAAAAGTATGGCATTTGTAGTTTCAAGTTTTGGCTGGACAGGGGTAACCTGGAGGAGGTATTTATGGGTAAAAAGAGGGAGGGTGACAGCCCTTTCACAAGCATTCTGAATATCTGTATTCAGGAAGTTCAACACCTGGTCCACTCTTCATTGTCACGGTGAGCGCATGCAGGCTGTCTCCTTAAATGATCATGTCTTGATCCTACCTCCAAATTAAGTCATTAAGTTTTCAACCTCTTCTATGCAGGTTATTAATAGACATAATTTGGACTTAATTACAGGTTTATAACTCACCAGTATTGATAGAAAGCACTAAGATTCTCTTTGAAGTGAGATCCCAATCTTCTGGAAGACGGATAAGCACCAGTCCTGCAGAACAACCTGATACCTTCCTGTCAACAGCCTTAGGGGTCATAAAGAGAAAGGTTTGTTCATTTCAACACACAATTGCTTCGGTTTTGAAGATTACACATGACAGCTAGCCTGTATATTGCTGTGCTGCAGAGGAAGTGAAGCAAATATATAACAAGTACTACTACTTTTATATGTGTGTTTTTGAGGGATGATTAGTTGAGGAATTTGAAGCCCTTGGCATGTGTGGCCTGTTTGAACAATATCTGTGTTGTATGATTCAATAATTTGGGGTTTCTCATTATCTGCATCTCTCTGCTGAGAAATAATATCACTGCATTTAAGATATTTTTGCTTTGCATGTTATGCATTTCTACTGTCACCAGTTAAAGTGTAATCACATATATACAATATGAGTTATGATGAGTATATGATTCAGAGGTGGCCTATTTTAAACAATGTTCCCTTCATGTGTCCCCTCTTGTAATCGTATGTCAGCTCCTCCTTTCCCACTCCCTCCCATTTCGGTTTCCCAGCAGTCAGATAGCTCCAGGTCAGTCTGTCAGGTAAGTTTTACCTGCTGCTGAACTTTGCACCACCTCCTGTTGTAGCTGACGGCACCGGCAGCGCTCTTCTTATCCACTAAACCAACTGTGAATTCCGGCTTCATGCCCTGAGGCTGTGTTACTTCCACCACACATAGCCCTAATGTTTTTTTTACATGGAGCTAGAAAAAGGGATAGTTTGTTCCTTTGCTGTAGCTCATATCTAGGAAAGGATCATGTAGCTGGTTGTCAGAACATTTCCCAGCGTTAAAATGTATATCATTTTAGTATGAAAGATAAATTCTGCAAATCACACTTAGCTGTCTTTCAAATAAACCTTTATGAACCAATCACTGTGCAGTTGTGCTATTACAAGACAGGTACTCCCGGTATAGAAGATCATTTTAAACCATAACAAATTTGGTTTTAATCTCTGTTTACAGCCATTGATTGATTTTATTTGCATTATTCTTTTAGGAGTTTTACTCTCATAAACTCAGTTAATCTACTTCATCGGGTTTGATTGTATGGATGTGGTTTGATCAGATTGACAGTGACAAAACAACTCAACAACTGTCATTTGATATATATGTATATATATATACATATATATATATATATATATATATATATATATATATATATACAACACTTTTCTCCACAGAAAAAGTCTTTCTACTAAATCTGACCTTTAAGAGCAACATTTCATTACCGTTCTGCTGAATCATCACCACTGAATCATCAAACTCGGCAAAGACTTCAGATTCCCATAAACAACTCCAGCAGTTGCATGAATGCAGCAGGGTGTTGCTTTTTGTACTGATTTATTCAGCCTGGGGAAGAGCACCGAGCGATGTGTTCATGTGACAGGTGGAGAAAAGGAAGGCATTTGTGCTTTGCAGGCCCCTACCACAGACAATTAAACATGTGGCTGGTTGGATTAGAGCACACGAGCAGGTTTTACTAGTGAGAAAAGGACCTTGCTTGAATTCCTGAGGTGTGCACTAAGTTGGCAGTAAAAACACTCCATGTATCTATCCAGGACTCCCACACACAGACAGCCCAGTGTAAAGTGGTCATGCATCCCGACGGATCTGTCACCAGATGCTTAGTGTGTCCCACAGTCGCTGACGGCCCTGGCCCGCTCTTTGTTCGCCTGACTGCTGCACAACAGAGCAGATTCACATTCCCCACATCCACAGGCAGCACTCGGAAGGCTCTGTGGGAGAATACTTTATGACGACCTAACACACAGTTTGTCTCGTCAATATGTCACCCACTGAAAGGATGTTCATTAGCTGTGGATGGGAGTTAGTTCAAATCTGAAGCACAGAGCATCTGGCCTTTGAGGTGTGCTCGACTGCAGGCAAGCAGAAACCCTACCGCTCTGCGCTGGGTCAGGCTACATTTAGCCTACAGTACCTGTTCATTTAAAAGCTTTTGTCTGCCGCGCTGTCGCTAGGAGCTGTGAGATCTAAATCATAGAGGGGCTTCCTACTCTAATTCATAGGGAGTCAGGGTTTAACACAGGCTGAAACCCAGTGATGATTCCACACTGCCTTTTGTAATAACAAAAACTCCATAACATTGTTTCTCCCAACTCTTCATCATTATGAAGCACTGTCCATTACTTGGCCTTTTGGAAATGTATTAGCCCTAAATCCATTTGCAACACACATTCCTCAGCTGATTTGTTACTCAAGGCAACAACAACTCACTAGAAAGCAAAGAGGAATGTCCAGCTGAGAGGAAGATAGCGATACTGATACTGATAGGGAGGGTGGAAAGTAGACTCTGAGGTTTCTATGGCCATTATTTCTAAAGTTAATAATAACATTGTATACAATACACCTGATACAGATACAGATCTGGTAATGTGGTGACATTGGTAAAAAGAAGCAGTGAGACGATCAGAGAGAGAGAAAACAAATGCAAAGGGTAATATGTTTTTTCACTAAACCGTCTGAACCGTCACTAATTTCTTGGTTCAACTGTACTTACTGTTGGAGGGCTCATGGTTTTACTTCCATATAAAGTGTTTTATATAATCTGGCTATTCTGTGGGTGTTGTTTGAAACCAACAGACATTCTGTGTTTCTTACCTTGTCCGACTGATGTTTCGATGTTCCCGAATTTCAGCAGATACTTTGGCGAGTACAATGATATCGTAACTGATAGAGTTGATGGCAAATAGGATCTATCTGCAGCCTACACAATGATTATAAACCACACTTGAATGACAGCTTTTCTACTGCAGACAGCTACACTGTATGTCAAATAAGGTTAATAATAAAACAAAAATAATTTGATTTATACTCCAAAACGTGTTTGGAAATTGAGTGAAGCCAAAATAAGTTGCTGACACCATACAGTACACATGCAATGTATATAATATACATGAGCACATATTATTTAGCATGTTTTGGAACATATCTCCAAGCCTTTTTTTCAGTACAGGTGCGTCATTATAAAGAAATATCCTAAATGCTAGTCCTATCTTCACTCAAATTTCAAAGACAGGAACAATCCTGTCTTCCAATCCCAGACGCAATTCCTAAACTCATGGCTGCCTCCTCTCCTACCTCAGACCTCCTGTCTTATCTTAACTTAAGAAATCCTAACTATAACTGTAAATTCTGTTCTTCAATCAGCACTTGCACTGTCATGCCTGTATCATTGATTAGAATGTACCGGTAGGCTACTCCAGATGGACAAGCCATAATATCAACTCTCTTACCTCTCTAGAGCCGGACGTAGCACTTTGAAACGATGCAAAATTAATCATCTTGGCAGTCGATATATACCCATTATTACATGGTCCAGGAATCTTTGTTGTTCATGTTGTTCCATTGTCATTACCTTCCAGATCAACATTTTTTGGCAGTTTGTTTTTCTATGCTATCCAAATTTATGATTGCTAACTTGGGAAATCCTTAAATTAGGATGGTTCTGTAATAGCTAAAATCCTATCCCATGTTAGAATAGGATTTCTTCCTAAATGCACTTAGGAAGTTCTATACTGATAATAAGAGAGGATTTCAGACTTAGAACGTTCCTGTAATAACACTCCTGATTAGTTTCTGTATTGGCTCAAAAACCATGAGAAATGCATTCTAGGACTATGAGTTTCACTGCTTGCCATTGATTGCCGTTTTTTCTTGTGGCTGCAGAAAATCCTGCAAAGGTGATTTGTACACTTATACCGGTGTACTGGTGGAAGTCTTTTCACAGCATAAATAAATCACTTTGAAACAGAGCTGTTCTTGGCAGAACCTAACAAGTAGCTTTGATCGAGGCATTAAGTAATATCTGTCTGTGTGTGTGTGTGTGTGTGTGTGTGTGTGTGTGTGTGTGTGTGTGTGTGTGTGTGTGTGTGTGTGTCACAGCAGTAGCACAGAATCAGACTGCATGCCACACAGGGAGACAGCACTGGGATCCGTCATCAGAACCATTACCCTTTGTTGTAGTCAGACCCACCTACGTCAAGCGATGAAAGTTCAGGTTAAAGTGCACTCGGCTGATTTTACAAAGCTCTCTGCTTTGTAAAATCCCAAAATTAATTTGACTCTGTAGGACGGAAATGTTTGCATCCATTACACATGGCCTTTTATGAAGAGCCTTTTAAAAATACTTTAATCATTATCAATTGGTTACACTGTATAGATATGCAATCTGACTCTACTGACACTACATGCAAAAGAGTATCATTAGTAAAAATATTCACTTGTGTTATACCTACTGTACTTCTCTTGTGACTGCAGGAAATACTGAAGTTTAATTACGAACCCTGTCCTTTTCTGATTAAAGCCTCATGAAAAATATTTATTCGAAATTTACTTTTGTACGTTATTTTTTCTGTTTCTAAAATTCTGTATATTATTTATGAGTTCTAAAAAATAACTGATAAATAAGCATAAGGACAATGGACACATTTTGGTCTGAAGGATGACATATGAAAGATTTATACTGGCTTTGTGATTTCAGAGACAAAAGAAAATCAAAAATTCTAGAATTACATGTTAAATTAATTTTGTTTCTAATTAGAACCATTTATCTTTTATAGATACCTAATTCTTGAAGCATCCTTTGTCACATCAGACTGTATCCTGGGGCAACCTCTTAGATCTTGTAAGTATGTGGACCAGTGATTTTCAACCACTGTGCCGTGAGAGATCGTCAGGTGTGCTGTGGGAAATGATCACAATTTCACTAAATTAGTCCAAAATATTTTTTTTCAGTTACTGCAAATAATTTGCCATGGTTGCACATCTGTACCTGCAATGTAGTGACTGGCGGAGTAATTAAATAAACTTCCATGTCAGTAGGTGGCAGTAGGTAGCGCAATAATGATCTTGTTAATTTAAGACAATAGTTATGCGTGCGAAAGGTGTCGGTGACAAGACGTACAACAGCGTTGGTTAAATATTTGAAAAGAAAAAATGAAGACTTCAAACTGGTCCCTGGACAAAATTCTAACCCAGATAAAGAGCGTAATATGAGTGGTAATCAAAAGAAAGCAAAAACGATGAGCTTGAGACAATACAGCGAAAGTTATCTTTTGTTTGGCTTTACTTTCACCGGGGATCCGACTCCGTTATGCTTGGTGTGTGGGGAAAATAGTGCCATGGTCCCAAACAAGCTTAAACGCGATCTCCAAACTACACACCCGTCACTTCAAAGCAAGAACACAGACTATTTTGTTCGCCTGAGAAAAAATAAGGAGGAACAGGCAACATTTATGAGAAAAACTACAACGGTGTCTGCGAGAGCTCTCAGAGCTACTTAGTAGCTGAACTCTTAGCCAAATCAAAAAAGCCACACACTGTGGCAGAGACATTAATACCACCTACCTGCAAAGCCATTGTAAATGAGATGCTCGGCCCTGACGCGGTTAAAGAAGTAGCCCCTAGTCCCTCTCTCAGATAACTTAATTGCCAGACATATTGATGACATGTCTGCAGACATCGAAAAGGTTGTTCAGTGGAAAATAAACAGGCCCAGGTTTCACACTGAGTGAGTATAAATATATTGAGAGACTAAATTGTCATTGTAAATGTGTCATTTTGTGACATTTTTGGTTGGTGGTGAGCCGCAGGATCTTTCTATGTAAAAAATGTGCCTTAGCTAAAAATAGTTTGAAAAATAGTGATAATATATATTGTATATTTATAATACACATATAATTCAATACATCAGATGATAAACAATGAAACTCATTTCAAAGTTTAGATCAATCAACATAAAACATAAGCATAACAATGCATAGTTTAAAACATTTTTGCAGTGTTTGATTGATTATTACAGTAAAATAAGTTATACATTGAGTTGTGTGGCTAAATATCTTTATGTTGATCCTTTAATATTTGTCCCCCTTTGATTTCATGCTGTATCAAACAGTGCTTTGTTTTTGTTTTTTTATCACATTCACACTACAAGTTTTGTATGACTGTTGTAGTAAAGTTTCTTAGGAAACTGCTCTACATTATAAAATGGTAAAAACGTATCTATGTATTCAGCGTGTAAACCTGTATCCATGTTCATTGGCAAGGTAGAGACTGTGAGCTTATAACTGGAGGGGTATAGTAGCAGGTTAAAGGCCCCTGAGCATAAACAGTGCAGCCAGGCCCAAGAGAGTCAGGGGTATGTACATCAAAGCAGCATGTGAGCACACTGATACCAGAGAGCTATGAGCATGATCAAAACACTAGGGTTGCGAGCAGGTCTGGCATACCACAAAGCAGTCTTTCTCAAAGAGTGGTGCGTGAGTACATTGGTAAAATGTCACATTTGAAATTAATATATTATAAGTTAAAAAGTGTTTCTCAAACTGTTTAGAAATTACTAGTATAGACTAGAGTGTAGCATAGATGTAGCGTAGCTATGTAGGTTTGTTAAACGATCTTACGTCATACATGATCTGCACGGTCAATTTGAGCCGCGATCAACTGACAAGATGGATCGATGGCTCAAGACAGCTAAAAGAAAATTAAATAAAAAATCTGATGCGGCAGTGAAGGTACATTGTCCTGATGCAGGTGATTCAGCAGCTACAAGTAGTTCAGCTACAGCAACAACAAGTGATTTTGTGTGCGTTATTGAGTCCCAGGAGAGCAGTTCGCCGTCCAACCACCACCCGGCTGAAAGCTGTGAAACTTGGCTTGAACGCGAAAAGTCCAGCGCTAAAGTGAAGAGAAAATATCACAGCGACTACATCAAATCTGGATTTTTTGAACTGGAGATGAAGAGGATCCCAATCCAATCCCGCCAAGCTCAAGCAACATTTTGAGAGTAAACACAAGGATTATTTTGGGAAACCTTTAGGATTTGTTGAGAGAAAACTGTGATGAACTTAAGAAACACATGACGAAGGCGCCCTCACAGTTTGCATTTTGCGTATCTCTCAGTAGCAAACGATCTTGCCGTGGGTAAGTTGCGACTCTGTACGGACATAAACTCAGTAATAAATGCAGTCTACGTGTAATATGAATCTATCAGAATTTATTGTTTAAATGAAAGAAATGCTTGTGGTTGTCACATAAAGCTCATTATTAGGCTGTCATTTGTAATATATTGTTGAAGTGGTAAGCAGGCATATTGTTTTTGGACATTTGGGGAGTTAGGTGGTCAGTGAGTGTTTTTTTATTGGTTAAGTGGTCCTTGGTATGAAAAGTTTGAGAAACACTGCCATAAAGGGATCTCGGGGATGCTGAAGTCAGCAACAACCTGGCCACCAGCGTGAGATCATATCACACCTGTGACCTACATAAGTCCTGAAAAGCAAGTTTTGTAAGAAAGGGGGTGTCCATCCACATTTTTCACCTATCAGGACAAAATATTCTTGTTATAAAAGCGAGCATCAGACAATATTTCATTTATATCTGTTCTCGAGGCGGACTCGGGTTTTGTTCTCTCTGTTTTTAAAGAATAAAACTTTATTGTGTCGGACTCTGTTTGTCTCCAGTGTATTCTTTTTGAAAATGATTAGAGACTTCAGTAACTAGTTGATTGTGCTGAAGACTAAAAGTGTTGGGGAAGAGGCCCTTTTTCTGATCCAGAATTGGACTTCTTTATCTAAGACATGATTTGTCTAAATGTTTTATTTACATGATCCTTTGTCTGTGGTATTCATCTATAATATTTGCAGATAGTGAGTTGCATTTAGCTGGCTTTAGATGTTTTAATGTTTAACATCCAGCTGAAAGACAGCACTTTTTAATGACCACTATTGTTCTGCACTTAAATGATTTCCCCGATTTGAAGCTAATGTAATGCTCGGAGTTGTATCCTCATGAATGTTTGCACTTATTGTAAGTCGCTTTGGACAAAAGCGTCAGCTAAATGAAATGTAATGTAATGTACCAGGTATGAGTTGCTTAAACATATTAGGCTGACACCTATTCACTTTAGCCGCAATTGGCGGTATCCATGTGCAATCATTTTGACATGTAAAAATTCCTGGGGAAGCACTCATTCTCACGTCAGAGAGAATCCGGATTATCATTTAAAGTAATCTCTGCCATTTCCTTTCTGACTACCAAACAATCCAAAACATTGCCAAGGCCTGATTTTGAAGTGGATTTGCACCGTGATGGTCTTATATGCTTTTTGCATGCCTAAAGTTATAGTTTGGGTTCTTACCCATATAGTGGAATTTGCTACTACATGCTATTGTAATAGATCCTGTAAATTTGACCCATCAACTCCTTTCCTGTCACAGGAATGAGTGGTACTATCTCGAGCATCAACATAGCTGAAATTGTTTTTGAAGGATGCACAACACACGGCACTGGTAACGAGTGAAGGGAGCGGAGAAGCGGTGTAGTGTGGGAGAACTTGGATAGATTGAAGACCAGTCGGGCTGCTGCATTCTGGATGAGCTGTAGAGGTCGGATGGCACATGTAGGCAGTCCAGCAAGGAGGGAATTGCAGTAGTCAAGGCATGAGATGACAATAGCCTGGACAAGAACTTGCGTCGCCTTCTGAGTCAGTAGGGGACATATCCTCCTGATGTTGTACAGAGTGTGTCTGCAGGAGCGGGTTGTTGCAGCGATGATGGCACCAAAAGACAGTTGATCGTCCAGTGTCATACCCAGATTCCTTGCAGTCCGAGTCGGGGAAACAACAGAGGTGCCGATGTTGATGGTAAGGTCTTGGATGGGAGAGCCCTTTCCCGGAAGGAAAAAGAGCTCGGTCTTGTCTGGTCTTTTGGTTTGGTTGTCAAGGTTGGTTGTAGCCACAGAGTCCTAGCAGAGAAGGCTAAGTGAGTGGATAGTCAAAAGTAATGTTATTCTGAGCTTCCCCATTATCAAGTGATGTGCAGCCATCCACCGAGATATATCAGCCAGACAAGCCGAGATCCGTGCCTCCACCTGGGTTTCAGATCTGGGAAAAGACAGAATCAGTTGAGTGTCATCTGCTTAGCTGTGGTAGGAGAAGCCATGTATCTCTGTCGGTATGTCACTTCCTTATGGACCTCCTTATAAATGCACGTACTGTCTGTCCTCTGTCTTTCAATATAACCAAACTCTACTAAGAAAAACAACAAGTATAACTTGATATGTACAAATTGAAGACGTTCTCCCACTGCTGGTGTATCTGAGCGATCTCAATTTGTACTTGTTAACGATAAATCCTCCATGACAGCCAAAGTCAGTTATGGAGTTCCGCAGGGTTCTGTACTTGGACCGATTCTATTCACCTTATATATGCTTCCTTTGGGCAATATTATAAGGAACCACTCTATAAACTTTCATTGTTATGCGGATGATACCCAATTATATCTATCAATTAAACCAGATGAAACCAATCAATTGGCTAAACTTCAAGCATGCCTTAAGGACATAAAAACTTGGATGTCTAGCAACTTTTTGATGTTAAACACAGACAAAACTGAAGTTATTATACTTGGCCCTAAACGCCTCCGAAACGCATTTTCTAATGACATAGAAGCTCTGGATGGCATTAACTTGGCCTCCAGCACCACTGTAAGGAATCTTGGCGTCATCTTTGATCAAGATCTGTCGTTTAACTCCCACATAAAACAAATCTCAAGGACTGCCTTCTTTCATCTACGTAACATTGCAAAAATAAGACACATCCTGTCTCAAAATGATGCAGAAAAACTAGTCCATGCATTTGTTACTTCAAGGCTGGATTACTGCAACTCATTGTTATCAGGTTGTCCAAAAAAGTCGGTTAAGACTCTTCAGTTGATCCAAAATGCAGCGGCACGTGTATTGACTAGAACAAGGAAATGGGATCATATTACTCCTGTATTAGCTGCTCTGCACTGGCTCCCGGTAAAATACAGAATAGAATTCAAAATCCTTCTCCTGACTTACAAATCAATTAAAGGTCAGGCTCCAGCATATCTTAAAGATCTCATAGTACCTTATAAACCAACTAGAGCATTACGCTCCCAGACTGCAGGGTTACTTGTGGTTCCTAGAGTCTCTAAGAGTACAATGGGAACCAGAAGAAAGAAAAAGTCAATTAATCGTCACAAAGCTGAAAACAGGGCTGATTTTTTCTGAAAAACTCTTATAGTCAGGTGGCTTAGCATCATTTTTTTAGATTACCGTTACTGAGCGGATACAAGCACCACATTTGGCATGAATGTTCTCCTGGTCCTACTGATTAATTTTAGCCTAGGAGTAGCAGACTTTTCATAGAAAAGTGGGAGTAATGCACACACAGCAGGCGGTTCTTGTATGGTTGGATGCACTGAGGCATGATAGGCTAACCATGCTACAGCATCTTCAATTTACAGAATATTTTTTTATGTTTTCAGCTTATAATATAATATTATGTGATGGAGATGGATTGGATGCGTTGTGTTATCTGTCAGAAAGTCACCACTGAGCCATTAAGGTGCCCATTACAGATCCCTGGAACCAGTCAAGACAATACAAATGCTTACACAAATTTCTTAGCAAATGTTTCGCAGTTCCGAGACATTGGCAAAATCCCAACTAAAATCTATTTTGGAAGTGATGAAAGTGTTGAAAACTTTACAACTCATTCTGCATCTTAGCACAAATCCTGTCATCTAAAATTTAACAACAGGAAGTTCACAAAATCAAAAAAGAAACCAAGAGACCATAGAGAGCCTGAAGAGAGTAGGCCTTGTAAACGTCAGTCACTGGATATCCAAAAGTGCTTTCTCTGTGAGCAAGGGGTTGAGGAAGGGGATCTTCGGCAAGTTTCTACATTTGATATATCCATACCATGATCACGGCACTGCAAGATACTCGGCTCCTAGCAAGAATTACCGGGGAGACTTGATCGCTATAGAGGCAAAGTACCACCTAAACTGCCTGTCAAGCTAAGAAATCGCTACTGGAGCATGATCAGAAAAGGTAACCAGGAACCACAAAACACAAACGAGAAAGTGAATGAAAGCAGAGTGTTTGTGGAACTAACAAGTTATATTGAGAAAGCTGTTGACTCTGGAACATTATTATTCAAACTGTCTGAACTCCACACCCTATACGTGAATCGGTTAGAGGACTTTGGCATTGTGAAAATAGTTAACAAGACCAGGCTAAAAGATCAAAAGAGAAAATCCTGGTGTCCGGTAGGACCAGGGCAGCAGGCGCAGCCACGATTCCTGATCCTGACGTAAACTTTATCAGTGGCAACCTGCCACATGAGACACAGAAACTCCGGAGATGATGCCCCGGATGCTGTGTTAGTAACATATATTTACATAAATGCATACAGATAGAGAGGGAGAGGAGGGGAGAGGGAAGGGAGGAGAGAGGAAGAGAAGGAGGAGTGCAGAGAGGTGTCCCCCTGCAGTCTAAGCCTATAGCAGCATAACAAGGGGCTGATCCAAGGCAAGCCTGAGCCAGCCCTAAGTACAGGCTTTATCAAAAATCAAAGTCTTTAGCCTGCTCTTAAATATGGAGAGGGTGTCTGCCTCCCGAACACAAACTGGAAGCTGGTTCCACTGGAGAGGAGCTTGATAGCTGAAGGCTCTGGCTCCCATTGTGCTCTTAGAGATTCTAGGAACTACAAGTAACCCTGCAGTCTAGGAGCACAATGCTTATTGGTTTATAAGGTACTATGAGATCTTTAAGATATGCTGGAGCCTGACCATGAATTGCTTTGTAGGTCAGGGGGATTTTAAATGATATTCTGTAGATGAAAGAAGGTAGTCCTTGAGATTTGTTTTATGTGGGATTTAAAAGACAGATCCTGATCAAAGATAATGTCAAGATTCCTTACGGTGGTGCTGGAGGCCAAATTAATGCCATCCAGAGCTTCTATGTCAATAGAAAATGCGTTTCGGAGGCGTTTAGGGCCAATAACTTCAGTTTTGTCTGTGTTTAACATCAAAAAGTTGCTAGACATTGAAGTTTTTTTATGTCCTTAAGGCATGCTTGAAGTTTAGCCAATTGATTGGTTTCATCTGGTTTAATTGATAGATATAATTGGGTATCATCCGCATAACAATGAAAGTTTATAGAGTGGTTCCTTATAATATTGCCCAAAGGAAGCATATATAAGATGAATAGAATCGGTCCAAGTACAGAACCTTGCGGGACTCCAAGACTGACTTTGGCTGTCATGGAGGATTTATCGTTAATATGTACAAATTGAGATCGCTCAGATAAATAGGACTTGAACCAGCTTAGTGTGGTTCCTTTTATGCCAACACAATGTTCCAGTCTCTGTAGTAGAATGTCATGATCAACAGTGTCGAAGGCAGCACTGAGGTACATGAACAGAAGAACAGAACAGAGACAAGTCCTTTGTCAGATGCCAATAGAAGGTAATTGTTAACTTTCACCAGTGCCATCTCTGTGCTATGATGAACTCTAAATCCAGATTGAAAAATCTCGAATAAACTATAATTATGTAAAAAATCACATAACTGTTTTGCAACTGCTTTCTCAAGGATCTTAGCGAGAAAGGGAAGGTTAGATATCGGCCTATAGTTGGCTAAAACCTCTGGATCAAGACTAGGCTAAGAAGTCGTGTTATTACAGCTACTTTAAAGGATTGTAGTACGTAGCCAGATAATAGAGACAGGTTGATCATATTTAATAACGAGGTGTTAATTAAGGGTAAAACTTCTTTAAACAGTTACAGGAGTTACAGCTGTTTTTGAAATTCCGGAGGTTGAAGTTAAGTGATTACCAATTGAGGGCAGGAGGAGAGTAATTCTGTCTCAAATAAGTATAATTTTATCGTTAAAGAAGCTCATGAAGTCATCACTGCTGAGCGGTATAGGAATAGAATACTCTGTAGAGCCTGGCTACAGTGCTGAAAAGAAACCTAGGGTTGTTCTTATTTTCTTCTATTAATGAAGAGTAATAAGCTGCTCTGGCATTACGGAGAGCCTTCTTATACGTTTTAAGATGATCTAACCAGACCAAATGAGATTTTTCCAATTTAGTGGAACGCCATTTTCTTTTTCTGATTTATTATCTTCTTTTTTAGAGGAGCGACAGAGTCGAGTGTTATTCGCAGTGAGGCTGCAGCACTATCAACAAGATGATTAAATTGAGAGGGACTAAAGTTAGCATTGTAGTCCTCCGTTATAATAATATTGAGTCTTGGTATTATAATTAAGTGCTGATGGAATCATTTCCTTAAATTTAGTCACAGCACTTTCAGATAGACATCGAGCGTAGGATATTTTGCCTACTGGCTTGTAGTCCAGTAACAGGACTTCAAAAGTTATTAAAAAATAGTCTGACAGAAGAGGATTATGTAGACATACTGATCAACTTTCAATTTCAACACCATATCCCAGAACAAGGTCCAGAGTGTGGTTTAAACAGTGAGTTGGTTCATGTACATTTTGACTGAACCCAATTGAATCTAATATTGAGATAAATGCATTATTAAGGCTGTCACTATCAACATCCACATGAATATTAAAGTGACCTACAATAATTACTTTATCTGTTTTAAGGACTAAACTTGATAAAAATTCTGAGAATTCAGATAGAAATTCAGAATATGGACCAGGAGGGCGGTACACAGTAACAAATAAAATTGGCTTTATTGTTTTCCATGTTGGGTTTGAGAGCGTAAGAACAAGGCTTTCAAAAGAGTTATAGTTTAGTTTAGGTTTAGGATTGAACAAGAGGTTTGAGTCAAATATGGCCGCAACTCCACCTCGTCGGCCAGTGTCTCGAGGAATGTGAGTATTAATATGACCAGGTAGAGTGGATTAATTTAGACTGACATATCCTTCATGTCTCAGCCAGGTTTCAGTGAGACAGAATAAATCAATCTTATTATCGGATATTAAATCATTTACCAATCCAGCTTTCGTTGATAAAGATCTGATGTTTAAGAGCCCACATTTAATTTTTTGATTTAGTTGCACTTTTGCAGCGGTGGTGTTTATTTTAATTAGGTTTTCATGTATAACTCCTCTTTTGTTAACCATTGATTATTCATTTCAGTGGCTGTGGATCATGCCCTGCGGGCGACTCACGTAATCCCTGCGAGAACGTAATCCCTGCGAGCACCGTGTTGGCTACCCCTGCTTTATATCATCAGGTAAATCATTTTACCTTCCTCCTCTATCCTGTCTGTCTCTTCCAACCACTTATCACAATAGGTGACTCATTGTCGCAGTACTATTGTAATGCAGTCACAGCTGTGTGTTTGAGCATTTTACAACGGGTTCGAACATTGTTCATCCAATCATAATTGAGGACCTGAATTCTGTTTTATAAAACGATTTTTATGAATTGACTGTTACCCATAATATAATTAAGTTAATATATGTCCCTATAGGCCACCCTACACGTTATTGTAGGCCCAGTTTAATATGCAACTCAAAGTTATACATATGTAGTTAGGGGGTCCTTACTGCACTTGCAACTTGTGAAACTCGTTGAAGATCCCTGATCTAGAATAGGAAACAGAAATTCATGTCCGTGTTTAATGATTGTCTGTGCAATGACACTCCAGTAACTCGCAGTACAGTAAAATATGTTAACAATTTTTTTGTTTATTTAGATTATAGTAGGTGTGTTCAGTATATGGATATACTTCCATGCACACAGTGATGCCACTACTATTTGCAAGCAAATGTTGTGTTTAACCAGCAACACTGAATTCTCCCTGTGATAAACCTGACATAACAGAATAGTTTTTTAAATATTCAGAGTACTGTTTGGCCTTTCACTTATAATACAAATGTCCCAAGAGAGAGGGTACTTTTCATATAGAGCAGGTCTAGACCACACTCTTTAAAATACTATTTAAAGAGACCCATACTTATCACAATATTATCAACCATGCTCAATAACATCAGAATCTCCCCATGTCTCAAACTAAGCTGTGAAAACTAATCACTGCTCCTTTTTTTCTGTTCGGTTGGAAACGGGAAAAACAAAGAACTATGCAACAGCATACAACAGCTTTCTCTAGGAAAAAGAGATCTTTTGATTTCCACCTCTAAAGGCGACACTGGGCACCTTAGAAGATCCAATTCTACTTCTCTCAAATATTTGCATGTTCTTTTTCTCCTCTTCTTCTCTTGCACCCTCTATCCTCTATACATGAACTGAACAATATATGTATGTACACATATGTAAATGCAGATCTGTATGTAACATATATGTGTATTCATGTGTCTTGTATTACCCCCTAGCCTCATACTAAACCTCTGGCACATCCATTACACCGCGCACACACCGCGCACACACACACATCCATCTCCATACCTTAGACTACACACCCATCAGTCTGAACCATGTTGTATTCTTCAAGTTTCTTTTCTTCCCTTTTTGTCATTTGGCTTTGTCTAACTTGTTTTTGTTTTTTTTGGCTGTTTATGTGTCCCTGAACTTTTCATCACTTCTTCTGTAATCACTTTATCACACAATAAAATAAAAAAAGTATTATTATATTGTGGAGAATCTACTGAGACTGTCATTGGTTGTATTTAGATATATAGATCAATTTAAATGTGATACTCATTTAGCGTTTTATTTGCCAAATCAACAGGGAAGAGACAAGGTGAGGGAATATTAATAGAGTGTGCAGAATGATACCAGCAGTATAAAGATTCACGCAAGGCTACAGTTAATTCTCTTCAAGCCTTACAACAGAGAGGCCACCCACAAAAATGTTTCTCATAACAGCTCCAATCTCCACCGATAAGCCCAGAGCCAAGATAAATGAGAACACACTCCTCTGCCAGCTTCCTAGTTTACACTTTAAATACTGCTGGAGTCAGCAAGGCAGTTGGTCAACATTTCCTCTTTTAAGTCTGCCACACCCCAACTAGCGTTACAGGTCCTCAGCTGTGGGCTTGTCACAGCCATAGGTAAAAATCCTCTTTTTGGCGCTTTCCAGAAATCTGGTCCAGTGATCAGCAGAAACAACTCTACTTTGCTGAGGTATAATTACTGTTTGACACTTAAAACTGGAATATCTCAGTTTACAAAATGGCCGTACATGACTTTTCCTAAACCCATTAAATCTTGAATTTAAGGGTTTGAACTGTGTGTGCACAGGCTAAACCCCTAAATGTATTATCACCTCTGATGTGTATATGTTGAACGGATGAAACATACCCTTGAACCCTTTTTGTTTATCAAACAGAGAGCGTGTTAAAATATCTGTCACTTCAGAGGGAAGAAGTCATTCTTGAAAGGAGAATTAACAGGAAACACAAAGTTGCGTGACGAAAGACAACTATGGAACAGAAGCATAGTTGTGCTTTGTTGGCCGGTCAGGTGTCATCTCCTCCCTGACCCCATTGTAAGCTGGATCTTTCAGACGGCACACACACCTTCACAGCTAGAGTTATTTCCTTTTTTGATGATTCCATATAATTAGGACTCAATATTTGTACCTGATGAGGCTCTGCTTTTACCTCAGAAACATCACCTGAAATAAAATTTTAGTTTTCTGAACACATTTTGTTATCTAAAGTTCAGTATTTTGATCCTAAATTTAGTGGCAGTGTTGTATTCTACTTCATCAAAAGTTTTTTTATTGAAGCTACTTTCAAGTTAACAAACAAAACTTTCACTGATAACTTTTGACAGTGATGTGTGTGTTCTGCAGAACAAACTAAACTAAATCTGGAAATTGGTGTTGCTGTTTAAAATTAAATTGTATAGTGCTGAGTTAGCACCTAAAACAAAATCCCATTCACCTTATTTGTTTTAGAGTGGGGGCAGAGATCTCAGACACAGATATCTCTCAAATGTGAACAACTGATGTAAAACTATCTGCAATGCAAGATAGTAAACTAGAGGTTGTTGTGCTTTTTTAAAAGTTAATAAACATTCCTGACTTTATGGAGTTTCTGACCTCTGACCACTAATAGTGGTGTTTTATTTTTTAAATGTTCCCTTCCCCTTGAGTCATGTCTTGTTTTACTTCCTGTCCTTGTGTTTTTCCCTTTTCCTGTGATTGTTGATTTGGTCCTCCTGTGTCCATTCACCCTGCCCTTGTGTTTTTCCCCAGCTGTGTCTCGTTCCCTCGTTTAGTGTGTGTGTGTGTGTGTGTGTGTGTGTGTGTGTTTGTATATATCCTGGTCTGTCTCATTGTTCCTTATCGGTTCCTTGTTGCTTGAAATGTTAAAATGGTGTATTCCGTCCAACGGCGCCCTGTGCTGCCTTGTGTGTTCCCTCCTGTGTTCCCTCGTGTCTTCCCTCGTGTCTTCCCTGGTTTCTTCTGTTAAATTTTACCTTTTTGTATTTTTTTTTGTAAGCTTTATATAAACAAAGCTCTCTTTTTGTTAAGATCGTCTGGTTTACTTAATCGCGACAGGACGAACTGACCAAGTATGGACCCAGCTTTATGATCTCTCGTACACGCTACTGTGTATTTACTGGGAGTGGAGGAGAGCTCCCAGTTGGGAGACCCCAGTTCCCGCTGCTGCCGGACAGCTGCAGACCCCAGCTGTCCCTCTGCTGCCCTTCGAGAGCCCAGCTGACCCCCTGCTGCCTCTCGAGACCCCAGCTGTCACCCTGCTGCCTCTCGAGACCCAAGTGACTCCAGCCCGGCCTCTTGAGACCCCAGAGGGGTGTGTTATTTATTTTTGAAATGTTCCCTTCCCCTTGTGTCATGTCTTGTTTTACTTCCTGTCCTTGTGTTTTTCCCTCCCCCTGTGATTGTTGATTTGATCCTCCTGTGTCCATTCACCCTGCCCTTGTGTTTTTGCCTTTCTTCCCCAGCTGTGTCTCGTTCCCTCGTTTAGTGGCTGTGTGTATATATCCTGGTCTGTCTCATTGTTCCTTATCGGTTTGTCATCCATGTTGCTTAAAATGTTATCTGGTGTTCCCTCGTGTCTTCCCTGGTTTGTTCTGTTCAATTTTACATTTTTGTATTTTTTGCAAGTTTTATTTAAATAAAGCTCTCTTTTTGTTAACAACGTCTGGTTTACTGCGTTTGGGTCCTCCCCTGTCCTTAATCGTGACAGCTATGGAGAAATGTTTTTACGAGTGGGTGTGCTTGTGACTGGCTCTGATCAACAGCTGGTGGCAGTAATGCAGCAACAAACCAAGCAAAGTGCAAATAAAAACTGAAGAATATGACTGCTAGCAAGCAAACATTTTTTAAGTTAATCAGGAAAGCTGACAATTTTCTTGAGCTGAGCGACACAGATTGGCTTTGTGATTTTGCTTTTGCTGTGGACATATTGACACACATGAATCAGCTGAACATGAAGCTACAGGGAAAAATCTTTTTGTGCACAAAATGTATACACGTGAGAGCCTCCAAAGCCAAGTTGACTTTATTCTCAATAAAATGTTCAAACAAATCATTCGCTCATTTCCTCACACTAGCGACATTTGAAAGAGACCCCTCTACATATGAAGAAATACAGCAAATCACTTTACTACCTGCACAGAGAATTCTGCCGTCGGTTCTCTGATTTTGAAAAAATGGACCACTGTCACAAGACTATGAAACAGCACCGCAAGAGTTGCAATTGGAACTGATTGGTCTTCAATGTGACTATATCTTAAAGGAGAAGTTCAACTCCCTTAAACTGGATGGGTTTTATGCTTCACTAAGAGAAGCCAGGTTTCCAAACATTAGGAGGATGGCGCAGAGGATGCTGGTGTTGTTTAGTTCTACCTACGTTTGTGAGCAGACATTCAGCGTAATGAACATCAACAAATCACACCACCGATCCCAGTTAACGGATGAACACCTCAGATCTGTCCTCAGAATTGCCACAACCAAACTGACACCAAACTTTGATGCACTGTCAAAAAAGGGTGACCAACACTATTCCCACTGAAATTAAATGTAAGTTTTCTTTACTCTTTAGGTAATGGCTTTTACTTGTAATATATATTAGTTCACACAAACACTCTCCCTCTATTTACTACTAGCCCGGCCCATCTGTCAAATTTTAAAACTCATTGTGGCCCCTGAGCCAAAAAGTATCCCCCAGAATAATATTGCATTGGCTGAACAAGGCATTCAGAGGATAATTGATGAGTGATACCGTAGAGTCGTTAGCCTTATTAGTTCCATTTGCATTGATCAGCGGCGGCTTTGCACACACGCGATTCATTTGCACTTTCTTCCAATTTAAAAGTGGATTTGGAAAGTCGGCAGATTTAGCAACAATGCCCAACACCTTGTCACAGGGGGCCTGTGGAATCGCCGGTCAGCTACTCAAGTTCATCTCTGGCTACACCTCCCAGCAATCCCTTGACTTCCTGACAAAGCTTCACATGTCCCCTTTGTCTTCTACATACACTTGTGCACATGTACGCAGAGCACGTGGAGACGGTCACGCAACTGCAAACACATTTTTTTCGCGCGCCCGTGACAGGCGCAACTCTTCCACATAAAAACACACTCACACACACACACACTCTCACATTTGTTTACATATTCCATTTTGATTGCTTAGAATTAGATATTGTGTGTTTTGACAATTATTATCAAATCAAATAAAATGTATTTAAATAGCCCAATATCACAAATTATACATTTGTCTCAGTGTACTTTACAGACTGTAAAGGATACGACACCCTCTGTTCTTAGACCCTCGCATCGCACAAGGAAAAACATCCTAAAAGAAACCCCATAATTAAAGGGGGAATAATGGAAGAAACCTCAGGGAGAGCAACTGAGGAGGGATCCCTCTCCCAGGACGGACATACGTGCAATATATGTTGTGTGTACATGATAAACAACAAAGTACAAATACAACATTTGACAGAAATTATGTTGTGTTGAAAAAAGAGAAAGTATGGATGAATCCAGGAAAATGTCAAAAAGGCAGGACCAGGGCAGCAGGCGCAGCCACGATTCCTGATCCTGACGTAAACTTTATCAGTGGCAACCTGCCACATGAGACACAGAAACTCCGGGGATGATACCCCGGATGATGAGTTAGTAACATACACTTATATATATATATATGCATACAGATAGAGAGGGAGAAGAAGAGAGAGGGAGGGGAGGAGAGAGGAAGAGAAGGAGGAGAGCAGGGAGGTGTACTCCGGCAGTCTAAGCCTAGGCATTAATAGGGGCTGATCCAAGGCAAACCTGAGCCAGCCCTAACTATAAACTTTATCAAAAAGGAAAGTCTTTAGCCTGCTCTTAAATGTGGAGAGGGTGTCTGCCTCCCGAACACAAACTGGAAGCTGGTTCCACTGCAGAGGAGCTTGATAGCTGAAGGCTCTGGCTCCCATTGTACTCTTAGAAACTCTAGGAACTACAAGTAACCCTGCAGTCTGGGAGTGTAATGCTCTAATTGGTTTATAAGGTACTATGAGATCCTTAAGATATGCCTAAGCCTGATCATTAATTGCTTTGTAAGCCAGGAGAAAGATTTTGAATTCTATTCCGTATTTTACCGGGAGCCAGTGCAGAGCAGCTAATACAGGAGTAATATGATCCCGTTTCCTAATTCTTGTCAATACACGTGCCGCTGCATTTTGGATCAACTGAAGAGTCTTAAGCGACTTTTTGGGACAACCTGATAACAATGAGTTGCAGTAATCTAGCCTTGAAGTAACAAATGCATGGACTAGTTTTTCTGCATCATTTTGAGACAGGATGCGTCTTATTTTTGCAATGTTACGTAGATGAAAGAAGGCAGTCCTTGAGATTTGTTTTATGTGGGAGTTAAAAGACAGATCCTGATCAAAGATAATGTCAAGATTCCTTACGGTGGTGCTGGAGGCCAAATTAATGCCATCCAGAGCTTCTATGTCATTAGAAAATGCATTTCGGAGGCATTTAGGGCCAAGTATAATAACTTCAGTTTTGTATGCGTTTAACATCAAAAAGTTGCTAGACATCCAAGTTTTTATGTCCTTAAGGCATGCTTGAAGTTTAGCCAATTGATTGGTTTTGTCTGGTTTAATTGATAGATATAATTGGGTATCATCCGCATAACAATGAAAGTTTATAGAGTGGTTCCTTATAATATTGCCCAAAGGAAGCATATATAAGGTGAATAGAATCGGTCCAAGTACAGATAAATAGGACTTGAACCAGCTTAGTGCAGTTCCTTTTATGCCAACACAATGTTCCAGTCTCTGTAGTAGAATGTCATGATCAACAGTGTCGAAAGCAGCACTGAGGTCTAACAAGACAAGAACAGAGACAAGTCCTTTGTCTGATGCCAATAGAAGGTCATTGGTAACTTTCACCAGTGCCGTCTCTGTGCTATGATGAACTCTAAATCCAGATTGAAAAACCTCAAATAAACTATTATTATGTAAAAAGTCACACAACTGTTTTGCGACTGCTTTCTCAAGGATTTTAGCGAGAAAGGGTAGGTTAGATATCGGCCTATAGTTGGCTAAAACCTCTGGATCAAGACTAGGCTTTTTAAGAAGTGGTTTTATTACAGCTACTTTAAAGGATTTTGGTACGTAGCCAGATAATAGAGACAGGTTGATCATATTTAATAACGAGGTGTTAATTAAGGGTAAAACTTCTTTAAACAGTTTAGTTGGAATCGGGTCTAAAAGACAGGTTGATGGCTTAGACGATGAGATTGTTGAAGTTAGTTGGTTAAGGTTGATTGGAGTAAAACAGTCTAGATATATTTCAGGAGTTACAGATGTTTTTAAAATTCCAACAGTTAAGTTAAGTCATTACCAATTGAGGTCAGGAGGAGATTAATTTTGTCTCTAATAATTATAATTTTATCGTTAAAGAAGCTCATGAAGTCGTCACTACTGAGAGATATAGGATTAGAAGGCTCTGTAGAGCTGTGACTTTCAGCCTGTCAGCCTGGCTACAGTGCTGAAAAGAAACCTGGGGTTGTTCTTATTTTCTTCTATTAAGGAAGAGTAATAAGCTGCTCTGGCATTACGGAGAGCCTTCTTATACGTTTTAAGATGATCTAACCAGACTAAACGAGATTCTTCCAATTTAGTGGAACGCCATTTACTTTCAAGATTTCTCGACTTTTGTTTTAGTTTGCGGATTTGTAAATTAAGCCATGGAGCTTTCTTTTTCTGTTTTATGATCTTCTTCTTTAGAGGAGCGACAGAGTCGAGTGTTATTCGCAGTGAGGCTGCAGCGCTATCAACAAGATAATTAATTTGGGAGGGACTAAAATTAGCATTGGAGTCCTCCATTATATTGATATTGAGTCCTGGTATTGAATTAAGTGCTGATGGAATCACTTCCTTAAATTTAGTCACAGCACTTTCAGATAAACATCGAGCGTAGGATATTTTGCCTACTGGCTTGTAGTCCAGTAACAGGACTTCAAAAGTTATTAAAAAATGGTCTGATAAAAGAGGATTATGTGGACACACTAATAAACTTTCAATTTCAACACCATATCCCAGAACAAGGTCCAGAGTGTGGTTTAAACAGTGAGTTGGTTCATGTACATTTTGACTGAACCCAATTGAATCTAATATTGAGATAAATGCATTATTAAGGCTGTCACTATCAACATCCACATGAATATTAAAGTCACCTACAATAATTACTTTATCTGTTTTAAGGACTAAATTTGATAAAAATTCTGAGACTCCAGATAGAAATTCAGAATACGGACCAGGAGGGCGGTACACAGTAACAAATAAAACTGGCATTATTGTTTTCCATGTTGGGTTTGAGAGCGTAAGAACAAGGCTTTCAAAAGAGTTATAGTTTAGTTTAGGTTTAGGATTGATCAAGAGGTTTGAGTCAAATATGGCCGCAACTCCACCTCCTCGGCCAGTACCTCGAGGAACGTGAGTATTAATATGACCAGGTGGAGTAAATTCATTTAGACTGACATATTCTTCATGTCTCAGCCAGGTTTCAGTGAGACAAAATAAATCAATCTTATTATCTGATATTATATAATTTACCAATCCAGCTTTCGTTGATAAAGATCTGATGTTTAAGAGCCCACATTTAATTTTTCAAATTAGTTGCACTTTTGCAGCGGTGGTGTTTATTTTAATTAGGTTTTCATGTATAACTCCTCTTCTGTTAACCATAGACTTGATTAGTTTCAGTGGTCGTGGGGCAGACACAGTCACTATGGGGATTTGAGTGGGTGACTGCCCGGAAAGAAGCACAGAGAAGTGTGTAAGACTGCAACTCTTTGTCCTGGTCTCAACTCTGGGTTGTCATGGATTAGGTCCACTAATAGACTTTGTAATATTATTGGATATGAGATCTGCTCCAGCCAAAGTAGGATGGATGCCTTCACTCCTAATCAGACCAGGTCTTCCCCAGAAAGTCCGCCAATTGTCTACGAAGCCCACATCATTATCTGGACACCACCGTGAGAGCCAGCGACGGAATGATGACATGCGGCTAAACATGTCATCATTCAAAAGATTTGGCAGAGGACCAGAGAAAACTACGGAGTCCGACATTGTTTTGGCAAATGTACACACCGACTCCACAATAACTTTAGTACACTCCGATTGACGCAATCGCGTGTCATTACCGCCGACGTGAATAACAATCTTACTGTATTTACGTTTAGCCTTAGCCAGCAGTTTCAAATGTGCTTCTATGTCGCCCGCTCTGGCACCAGGAATGCACGTGACTGTCGTTGCTGGTGTCTCAAAATGAACGTATCTCAAAATTGAGCTACCGATGACCAGAGTTGGCTTCTCAGCTGGTGTGTCACTGAGTGGGGAGAATCTGTTTGAAACAGCAAGCGGTTGGTGGTGAACCGTGGGCTTCTGATAACACTTCTTTCAGACAGTCACCCAGTCTCCCAGTCTCCCAGCTGCTCGGGCCCCGCCGGGGAACAGCTAACAGGAGATACCACTGATCGGCCCGCACCGACTATAGGGGGCTTGCTAACAGCTACACTTGCTAACCGCTGACTAGCCATGGTGCGGAGCCGCTCATCTATCCCTCTAAAACTCGCCTCCAACCCTGCGTATAAACTACATTTAATACACGTACCATTATCACTAAAGGAGGCAGAGCAATAGCTAAACATGAAACACACCGAGCAGGAGAGAGCAGAAGAGGGAGATGCCATCGCTAGCTGCCGAGCTGCAACAGCTAACGTTAGCAGAGCCGAGCGTAAAGAATTGAGGATTTAGTGAGAGTCGCTAAGAGAAGGAGGATAAGGAGGATAAGGAGAGAGTTGTTAGTGCTTAGGAAGTACAAGTATAGGTTTAGATAGATGACAGGTAATTAGCCGATGTGATCAAGAATATAACAACATTAACTGGGTCAAGCTGGAGCTGCCGAAGTATGCTACCAGCAACACAGCAACATTAACAACCGGAAATGACGCGCTTACCGTAACAGACACGTGATGATCAGTCCAAACAATGAATGGGTGTTCAGCTCCCTCAAGCCAGTGTCTCCATTCCTCCAGAGCTAGTTTGACAGCCAGTAACTCACTGGTTTCCTATGTCGTAGTTCCGCTCAGCTGGAGATAGGCGGCGAGAGAGAAAGGCACAGGGGTGAAGTTTCTGGTCCGAGAGAGAGCGTTGAGACAGAACAGCACCGACACCCGTGTCGGAAGCATCCACCTCCACAACGAACTGTCGAGAGGGGTCGGGCTGAACCAGGATAGGGGCAGAGGTGAAGAGTCTCTTCAGTTCAGTGAATGCTCGCTCTGCCTCAGGGGTCCAGGAGAAGCGAACTGCTGGAGAGGTGAGTTGGGTCAGGGGGGCTGCCACACAACTATAGTCTCTAATGAACCGTCGGTAGAAATTGGTAAAACCAAGGAACCGCTGGAGCTGTTTCACTGATAAGGGTCTTGGCCACTCCGCCACTGTCAGAATCTTTTCAGGATCTGTCTTCACCTGCCCGCCTTCGAAGATGAAACCTAAAAACCCCACTGAACTGACGTGGAACTCACATTTCTCTATCTTGACAAACAGCTTGTTCTTGAGGAGCCTCTGTAGAACTTGGCGGACATGCTGAATGTGTTCCGTAATGTTGCTAGAAAAAAAATCAGAATGTCGTCCAAGTACACGAAAACAGAGCGGTTGAGGAAGTCCCGGAGCACGTCGTTGACCAGAGCCTGGAAAACCGCAGGAGCGTTGGTTAATCCGAAGGGCATTACCAGGTACTCAAAGTGGCCAAGGGGGGTGTTAAACGCTGTCTTCCACTCATCTCCTTCATGAATCCTAACCAGGTGATACGCGTTCCTCAAATACAGCTTGGTGAAGATAGTTGCACCATAGAGAGGCTCAAAAGCTGAGTTGATCAGAGGTAGCGGGTACTTGTTTTTAATGGTGATGTTGTTTAACCCTCGGAAGTCAATGCATGGCCGCAGGGATTTATCCTTCTTGGACACAAAAAAGAAGCCAGCACCCACAGGAGAAGAGGATGGTCGAATAATGCCAGCAACGAGGGATTCTTTGATGTACTTCTCCATGGTCTCCCTCTCAGGACGTGACAGGTTGTATAGCCGACTGGAAGGTAGGGGAGCACCAGGGAGTAAGTCAATGGCACAATCATAGGGGCAATGGGGAGGCAAAGCGAGAGCCCGTTGCTTACTAAAAACTTCACAGAGATCATGATATTCGGGGGGAATGCTGGAAAGGTTTGGAGGCTCAGAGACTAGTGGCGTGGTTGTAACAGTGCCCCCTATAGGGGGAATGGCAGACTACAAGCATGATGAATGACAAAAGGGACTCCAACTTACAACTTTGCCCGTGGTGGTCCAGTCAAAATGGGGGTTGTGACGCTTTAACCAGGGTTGTCCCAGAATAATAGGAGCATGAGGAGAGGAGGTGGAATTCGATCAGCTCATGATGGTTACCAGATAGAATGAGGTGCACAGGACTGGTTTGGAGTGTGACTTTGGCCAGAAGTCTCCCATCCAGGGCATTAGCATTGAATGGGGAAGCAAGGGATTTGACAGGAATGCCAGCTTGTGCAGCAAGGTTACTGTCCAAGAAATTCTCATCCCCACCAAAATCCACTAAAGCCAACAGGGGTAACAACTCTTGATTCCAACACAGGGTGGCGTGAAACTGCCGGCGTTCGAAGGGTGGAGAAGAAGTTTGACTCACCAGTTTCCCCACTTTTACCGGTGAGACTAGTCTTTTGGCTGAAAGGGGCAGGAAGCTAGGAAATGGCCGGTCCGGCCGCAGTACAGGCACTCCCCTGCTCTCATCCTTCGGAGCCTCTCAGCTGGAGACAGTCGAGCACGACCCAACTGCATGAACTCCGGTTCGGGCTGAGGGTTAGAACTGGCACCCCCAAAAACCCCAAGGGACGGCCAGCTGTTCTAGGGGACTCTGGCTCAAGGCGCCACTGAGTAAGCTGGTCAGATATCCTAATAGCTACTCTGATAGCTTCATCTAAGGACCTAAGGTCTAAGGCCTTGCAGATAGAGGGCATTGTACAAGCTAAGTGGGGCTAAGAGCTAAGCTAAGAAGGACCCAAACGCAGGACACAAACTTGGAGCAATAGGTAGGAGGTTTATTGAATGGGTTTCCAGGGAAAGGGGACGGAGGACGGAGAACATCCGGCTCGTGGAGGCAGAGGGAGAGGTGGGTAGCGGGTAGCAGGCGGGCAGGCAGGTGGGCAGGCGGGCAGGCGGCGGGCGGGCGGGCGGGCGGGTGGACAGGGATCCAGTGTAGCTGAGTAGACGATCTAGTGACGAGTGGCTGAAAATTGGGGTTGATATACTGCTGGGTTGATGAGTTAATGGATGGCAGGAGTGAGGCCTGGAGCAGGTGAGTTGACTAAACTGCAATCAAGGGAGAGTGAGGGGGCGACACGCCCACAACACAGGCACATACACAGAGAGAGAAACAAGCAGGTGACACAGGGAAAACACAAGGAATGACAGGAGGCGTGGCCGTGACATATTTAGAATCACTTTATTCTTGTAAAGCACTTTGTGATCTTGTTTTTATAAACATGATGTACTAAATAAACTTTACTTAATTACTTATCATGACACTGTGTGAAATCATGAGTCAGTGTTTCCATTATTAATAATAATAATAATAATACATTATATTTATAAGCGCACTTTTCCTTTGCGTAAACAAAACTCAAAGTGCTACAGAATAAAACGATGAGCAAAATATACATTTAAAAAAATTAAATAAAACATTTGATAGACAGACATGCCAACACTTTAAAATGGTTAAAGTCTAGCAAAATGCTCTGTTAATTAAAAAGATGTGTTTTTAGGCCTGTTTTAAAAGCATCCACAGTCTGTGGCGTCCTCAGATGTTCAGGGAGAGCATTCCACAGTCTGGGAGCGGCAGAGCAGAAGGCGCGATCTCTCATGGTTTTGTGCTTGGTCCTGGGGGGAAGGAGGAGGTTAGCCTTTACAGAACGGAGGTTTCTTGTAAAGGTTTGTGGGGTGAGCAGTTCTCTGAGGTAGGATGGAGCATTTCCATGAATGCACTGATGGGTGTAAACGGAGATTTTATAATCAATCCTGAGTGAGACCGGGAGCCAGTGCAGTGATTTGAGATGGGTGTGATGTGATCATACTTTCGCACTCTCATCAGAATCCTAGCAGCGCTGTTTTGGATGTATTGCAGCTTCTGGATGTTTTTGCTAGGAATCCCAATGAGAAGTGCGTTGCAGTAGTCAAGTCTGGAGGAGACAAATGCATGGACAAGCTTTTCAGCATCTGACAGAGAGAGTGTGGGGCAGAGTTTGGCAATATTTTTGAGGTGGTAGGAGTTCTTGCATGTTTGTCTGATTTGGGCCTCAAAGGTCAGGTGAGGATCCATTTTAACACCCAGATTGGTGACTGTTGATGAGAGAGGAATGTTCTGACCTGAGAAGGTGATGCAGGTTATGGAGGAGGACTGGACCTGATGTGGGGTGCCAACTAGAAGAGCTTCGGTTTTAGAGCTGTTTAATTGGAGGAAATTGTGCTTCATCCACGCCTCTATCTCCTCCAAGCAGGTGGTTAATGTGGATGATGGCAGAGGTGCAGAGGGGGTTGGGTTAGTTCTGATGTAGAGTTGTGTGTCATCAGCATAGCAATGGAACAATATTCCATGCCGGTTGATGACACGACCAAGGGGGGACATGTAGATGGTGAAAAGAGTGGGGCCCAGGACAGATCCTTGAGGGACACCAAAGGTGACAGAGTGTGTTTGTGATTTTGACACTCCCATGGTGACATGCTCAATCCTCCCAGTGAGATATGAGGTGAACCAGTTTAGGGCTGAGTGAGAGAGTCCGATTGTGGAGTGAAGACGGTTGAGGAGGATGTCATGATCAACGGTATCAAATGCTGCAGTTAGATCAAGGAGGATGAGGAGAGATGGATATCCGGTGTCAGCTGTCATCAGCAGATCGTTGGTGACCCTAACCAGGGCAGTTTCTGTACTGTGGCCAGGACGAAAACCAGACTGGAATTTTTCAAAGAGGTTATTGAAGTTGAGATGGTCCTGAATCTGAGTGGCAACTACTTTTTCCAGTACCTTGGATAGAAATGGCAGGTTGGAGATGGGTCTGTAGTTGGCAAGGACATCTGGGTCTAAGGTGGGTTTTTTGAGGAGTGGTTTGATGACAGCAGTTTTTAAAGGGGATGGAACATGACCAGACTGGAGGGAGTGGTTTATCACTGTAGTGATGAGGGGACTTATGGCACAAATGTTAGATTTGACTAGCGCTGTGGGAAAGGGGTCCAGGGCACAGGTGGAGGGTTTCATCTTTTTGATGATGGCCTCAACCTCTTGCTGTGAGATATCAGTGAAGCGGCAAAGAGACTGGGTAGGTCCGGGCTGGGGGTTGACAGTCAGGACTGGCAGAGCAGCGGAATTGGAGAAGATGGTATCTACTTTTTTTCTGAAAAATGCGATGAAATTGTCACACTGCTCCTCTGTGGTGTCTTGGTGTAAGGGAGTTTGAGGTTTGAGGAGATGATTTACTGTGGAAAAAAGTTGCTTGGAGTTGCCAGGGCTATTGTTGATGATGTTGGAGTAGAAAAGTGACCGTGTGTCTCAGAGGGACTTTGCGTAGACCTTTTGGTAGTCTCGGAGATTTGTTGTAAAAGTCCACAGATTCATTGACTGATGTGATATTTATAGCGGAGAGATGCTGGAGATCCGAGGTCATGGTGTCCGGGTTGATGTTTTTCAGATTTCTGAAATGGATTTGACGTTTTGGTTTGGTGTAGGGAAGCAGGAGTGGCAGATCCATTGTGATGGCCTTGTGATCCGACACACCCAGATCGTAAACAGATAGATTACAGATGGGGGCAGAGTTTGTGATGACTAGGTCAAGTGTGTGTCCCCTAGTGTGTGTAGGGACATCAACATGTTGAATGAGGTTGAAGCAGTCCAGAAGGTGTAGGAACTCAGCTGCATAGTAACCCAACAACAACAACAACAGACTTAAACTAGAACTAGCAGGAGGAGAAGCGACGAACAAGCAGCGCCAACATCCTCTCTCTCTCTGATCAGCAACCGCGATGTATAATGTATAATACTGATAGATGGGATGAGTTCCAAAGCAGAGAACTCCCTCTGTGACAGCAACACCAGGTCTTGTCAGGGGCTCCAGTTAAATGACTCCTTTGATTTTCTGATTATACACTTTTCATCTTCTACTCTGGCAAATCACAGAAATATGAAAGTCCTCTTTTGTTATGTTCTACCAGTCTGTGAGGCCTGTGTGTGCCAAACAAAATAAATTAAGAAATCAAAGAGCTTCCGTTTTTCGTAAGATCCTTGGTTGTGTTTACCGCGCTCCATACCTTGCAACTGTTGACACACTCATGATTAGTCATACTTATCTGAGTCTTGTCAGATTTAATGTGGTGTTCCATGATGATGTGCAATGTCTCATTTCAATTAATTGTTCTTTGTCATGACTGCAATTATGATGAAATGCTATTTCAGGTGAAAAGTATTTTTCTTGGATAGGGCTGTTATAGAAAGTTCCCATAATTTCTTTCACTCCTCCTCTTAATTATACAGTAAATGTGGAACGGTTCACAGAAAAAGATAACATGTGAAATAAAATTGCATTTTAGTTTGAAAAGCAAATATCAAACTGCAGGATGTGGAATAGGCCTATTCACTGGTGGATAATTTGAATATCTGATGAGTTAGATTCCTCAGGTTGACTATAGGATGGAACATGGAATTTCTGGCATGAGCACAATAAAGGCCCTGTCACACATATCCATATGACAGAAACGTATACCGGCGCATACGAAATATCGGTAATAGGTTGATATAAATTAAGGGTAAATTGTGATTGTTCGAAGGACGCAGACGATACGCTGAACACGCCAGACATACGGCCCAGTCACACAGTTCCGTATGGTAGAAACATATGCCGGTGTATATGAAAATTAGCTAAAAATTTGTCAGAGTCCAAATACGTCCAACTTTTCCACAGCGGTATTGTAGCTGATGTATACATAATGAATTATTATACATATGTCAAACATTGATAGCGTATCACTTACCTATTTAAAACGTATCAGAGCGTCTGGCCGACGGAGCTGGAAAAGTGCCATTTGGTTCACGTCATGCTGATGCTGGAGAACGGCTAGAATGCTGAACGCTAGCTGTACTGAAGAAACACGTTTAATAAGTTACTCCTCCCTCAGGCATAATCTTAACATAGGGTAGGAATAGGTTATCCACTCGTTATGTAGCCTATATCTAAGGTACCTCTAACGTAGTCACGTAGGTATTTACGTACTATATTTACGTAGGTAAGTATTCACATACTGTATTTACGTAGGTAAATATTCACATACGTATTCCGTATTCACGTATGTCTAACGTAACCTAACGTCTGCATATCTTATGAAGCATGTTGGGTACGTCCAGTAATTTTGAACATGCTCAAAACATCAGCGTTCAACAACGCACCCCAGCGTAACACAGTGAGCTCTTAACGAATACTACTTATACCTTACCTTATATCAACGTAAACCAGCATGTAGCTGATATTTTGTACACGCCAAATTTTTGTATATGTTATGCATTTGTTGGGTATTTGTCTGATACATTTTGTATAAGTAAGTGATACGATATCAATAGGTTAGATATGCGTATCTGTATATGTTCACTTTTCTGATGAAAAGTTGAATAGTGCTTGATGTTTTTTAAGAATGCAATGCTGTGGTAAGCAACAAGACTCATTAGCTGCTGTGCAACAAGTCTCCCATTAAACAATAACTAACTTGTCATTAACTTGGCGTTTTCTAATCTTGCACCCCTATCAGCAGAATGACATTTGTCAACACCTTCAAAAATGCAAATGAACGTTACTAAAGGGATTTGGGAGTTTCAGCTGATTAACAGTCCGACCCACAATGTTACTGGTCTGGTTCATTCTCCCTGCAGTCATAGCAATCTCTAACCCACTAAACACTACCCTCTGGCTAAACAACTCATATTGCATAAAGGTTTGGTTAGCCTTAAGCACAAAAACTACCTGGTTAAGCTTTGGGGATGATGAAAACAACATTGACTATCGATAGGAAATGGGATGCTAACATGATGTGACGTCATTTGTCAAAGTCAAATCATTTGTTGACCCAACCCTCCATTCTGATGTCATCCCTCAGAGCTTTTTAAGCACTCTAACAATGTCTTACTACATTTTTCTTTACTCCTGACATTCATGAGTCATAAATCACATAGATGGTAGAAGTCCTTGTTTGGTAAAACATAAAAACGATTAATTGTAGGCAATACTCTTATTTTCGATGCAGTTTCCTTTAAGACTAACATTATCTTGGGTTAGGGTGTAGTTAGTCCAACTAATAGAGTATTATGAGAAGTGGATTCCAGACACCAAGATTGGACAGATGCTGTTTACCCACCTGGAAATCATAGCAGAAATTGAGAGAAAACAGAAAAGTGATAAGTAACACATCCTGCAATCTTGCAAATTATATTAATGTAGTGCCAATAAAATATTACTAATTGCTTTAAAAATGTAAATGCTCTGACATATTGTTCTCCATGAACATTCCATGGTAATGTAACGGACTAGAGTAGCCCGCTAACATCAAATTTATCTAAAAGGTTCGAACACCAATACAGCGAGAATGACACCAAGAAACGTATAAAATGATTGACTTTTATTACAACATTACTTTTAAAACACCTCGTTAATAAATAGTTTAAAATAATGTTAAATGTGTCAAGCAATAGTTCAGGTTTAAAAATACCAGAAGTCCAGTCCAGTTAATATGGAACAACCGCTCCGTGTCTTCCCTTGCGGCAGGGAAAGGGCGTGCTCCAGCCGGACTGTCGATTGAGTGCAGCAAGGAGCAAAAGGAATCCAATGCGGTCCGATCTGCGGGGAGGCAAGGCAGCAACTGTCCTGGGAAACATCCTCCAAGGTCTGGTTCACCAGACGAGGAGGAGCTGAGGAGGAACAGTGCACGGCGAGGGAAACATCCTGTAAGGTCTACATCCTTCCAGCCTGTAAGGTCTACACTTCCTGTTGCAGCGATGGAGGGATGTCTTCGCAGCAGGGGATGAGGATTTTGGCCAAACAAGTGCTGTCCGCTACTCCATCTCAACAGGCCATTACCACCAAGCCTCTACTCTGAGCTGAGGAGACTTCTTCAAAACATGTTGGAAACTAAAGGGTGGAAAAAGTAGAAGAACTCGGAGCTTGAATGTCGAATCAAAACAGCAATCCTCTAGTTCAATCGATATATTTATTAACGTGATAAGTCAAACATAGAAAATACTCTCAGCTGAGGACACAATTTGCATCGCTGTTTCCATAGACTGCATGGCTCAAAGAGCCCCCATGTTGCTGTCCCACGGCTCCGCTCCAGTGTGTACAAAGAGTCGTAAAACATGTGGCTACATAGAAGGAGTAGGCGTTGACCTTCTCCTCATTGGTCCCAGTTTGGCGCCAACACGCTCCTCCGTCAGCAGTCAGGAAGTAATGGTTTGTTGACCTGTTCTCTTAAAGGGGAAGTGCCCCTATTATGTTTGTAATACACTCAGTGCAGAAAATACATAATTGCGCAGAAACATATTCGTAGTGTAGATATATATATATATATATATATATATATATATATTGATTGAGGTAAACAAATACATATGATAGTCTTTCCAATGTGGATTAATACAATTTAGGATTAATTTACCTGACAATTCCCCCTTTACGCATCATTTATGGTGTGTATAATCTCCAGTAAATATAAGGCACCGGGTGGTGTACAAATTCAGCATATGGTATACAAGAATACATTCATAGTGCACTTGTTTTTATTCCAGTCATAAAAAGTACCTTCTGTATAAAACATCAACTTTAATAAAAAATACCTTCTGTATAAAACCAAAGAACTTCACTTTTTATTCCAGCATAAAGACAATTAGCTTCAGTATAATAAAAAACACTTCCAGTAAAAGACAGTAAATATTAGTAAACTTTTAATGTCTGTATAAGACTGTAATATCTGTATACGACTGAGAGACTGTGACTACAGTACGAGACTGTGACTACAGTACGAGACTGTAACTACAATAAAGTCAGTGGCTTCGGTATGGCAGCAAAAAACACTTTGTAGAGTTATTCACACGAAATCATCTTCCTCCTGGCTGTCGTGTTCCTGCTCTATGAGTAACTTGGTTTGCTCTTGCATAAAAAACTGACCTTTCTCAGTCTCTTTCTCTTTGGTCAGGGCAGTGGTGATCAGTCTATTGGTCAGGGTGTGGATACATGGAATGCAACAGCATCCACATAGGATTAGTATTCCTATCATTATCGGTATGAACAACACCAACATCTTATACTGACCAAACCAACGCTCCAGGGAGCCTGTGAAGTAATTCTCTACCCCACTGTTTGATGCTAGCTCTTTGCTGAGTCTGTCAAGTCCTTCCAAAGCTCTGGTAATGGATCTATCTGTGGCTGTGTTATTTGGGATGAAAGTACAACACAGAGCCAAACAATTTACAGACACCCCCTTTTTCAGCTAGCACCATGTCTAATGCAATTCCGTTCTGTAATCAGGCTAGTTCTATCAAATTGCATAAATCTATGGAGAGGGGCTGATACTCGTGTACATTTGTTTTGTGATTGTGGAATCAATCAATCTCGTCATGCGGCTTCTAATTTATGGTATATAACAACATCCACATACAGTAAGTATTCAGAATCAGAATAATCTTTCTTGTCATGTAGGTTTTCACCTACAAAGAATTTGCTCTGGGTTAGCTGGTACATGAATATAAAAAATGCATAAATATTTACAAAATATAATCGGTGGAGATAATGTACAAATTAATATTGATATAGCTATTAATGCTGAAGATACCAGTGACATGAGAACTCTCCATCTCCCGGACCGTCTTTCCATAGCATCACCAGACTAATTCTCTACCCCTGAATTCTCTGCTAATTCTTTATATAATGTTGTCAATCTTTGTAAGGCTCTAGTAACTGATCTCTCTGAAACAGTATTATTTGATATAATTGTGCAACAGGATGATCCAAACATGGCACACACACCTCCTTTCTCTGCTAGGAGCATGTCTAAAGACATTCTATCATGTCAATAAGCTGGAAGCTGCTTGTTGTTCAGCTTGTCCCTTAACGGCATCCCTTGTAATAATTAATAAACCTCTGTTAGATGCAATGAATGTAATTAATCCACATTCTTATTGGTAGTTGCCCATCATAAAAACTATGAGTCAACCTGCTCCAATTTGATCTCTGGCACTCCCCAGGGCACTCCTACTGCATCTCTCATATGCTGTGGAGCTGAAGCTCTCCCCAGGTGTTGTGTTTCTCTTCAGCCGAGTTCAAGCTCACAAGAGTTTGATCTGTTGTGGGCCAAACATAGAAACGCTCGACCAGTGTCATCAATGCACATATTTCAGTCTTGTGCTATTGGTTCTGTGAGTTGGAAATCTCTTAATGATATTTTTGCAAATTGGGCTGAGTGGTTCTGTTACTGTGCATCATTGTTAACAGACAGGTTTACTCTGTTATTGGTCCGAGTAGTACTGGGACTGGGCTTAAAGCAAGGAGGGGCCTGACTGGTACACACACACACACAATATATTTACTGAGCTAGTGGTATACAGTTTGCAGTCAAGCCACATATTCTTCTCCACATATCCCATCTCCATGCTATTCTATTTCTTACTGTAGTAACTTTACATCCTTTCCTACTGACTGCTTTGAGATTGCAGTCTTCTTGTTTTCTACCTTTATCCTAAAGTGTCCTTGTGGACCTGTTCCTAAAACCTCTGCTGCCTAAAACAGTCTCTAATCTCTGGGATGCGATGAAACGATGGTGAGGAATAATGGATCACAATCATTTATTTTCTTACATGTCACTCCTCTCCGTGGCGCAGATGTGCTCCTCTGCCCACCTGATCTGTTTTGCATATTGTTAGAGGAAAGGGACAGGTTATTAAGTCACAGAAATCAAATTTGATGTGGTTGTGCAGTCTCAGGTGTACAGGGCTATACTCACCCTCCTGTGATCACTCTGACCCCCGTTTCACAGTCCCCTTTTAAAACTTCGGGTTGTTGAATCTTCACTGATGGTGAGACAAGCGCCCCTATGGGTACCACCTCCCTGTGTAGTCAGACTTCACCACGAAGAGGTCCAGTTTCTGCTTTATGGAGTCAGTGTCTCTCACAGGAGTGGTGATATATTTATGTGTCAGGTGTCACCAGGATTCTCTCTCTCTCTCTACACCTCTCTACCTTCCTCTCTTTCCCAATGGTGGTATATTTCTAAATATGGCTCTGATAGTTTTCCCGGCACAGATAGGGAAACTTGGCATGATTTCCAGTGTTCTTTTATACCATTAGTCTTTCACACTTATTTACATCAACACTGATTATTGTACCGTAAATGTTCTTATTCTGTCTAATGTTTTATGTCTTTGCAGTGCAAGTACTTTGGCCTGCAATTCTTACATAAAGCTTATTATTATCATTTTTATTATTATTATCCTTTACACACATTACCTTATTTTACAGTTCATTTAGCTGTAAACACTTTAGCTACTGTCATAGCGTCTACTGTATGTGTTGGAAATACTTCAGCTCATTTTATACACGTCTATAATCGTTAAGCTATATTAATTCCTTCATATTTATTTAGTTCAGAATATCCGTTTCAGCACATCTGCATGGATTTTATTGGAGTCGGCATTCGGCCTTTGAATCAAATGCTATGAATATACTCTATTAATATAATACTCAATATAATACTCTCCCTTTTGAGACATGGTCAATGGCGTGTCTCAATACACACATTTATATATGTTCTTGGTAGTACTAAGTTCTTCTCTGGTCAAGTGTTCTTTCGTCAGTCGTCTCTGTCTTGTATGTAATTATTCTTAGTCCAAACGGCTTGTTCTTACTTTATAGCTGCATTCTGCATCTCTTTCAATATCGCTGTCTTGTGTTCTGGCGTGTTTGTCTTCTCATTTACATATTGTTGTCTACTGAAACAGTGTGTGGTGCCTTTATATAAAGCAATATACTTTATATACTTTGGTAGCTGTACTGCCTTCAATAAGTCTTCTATTAGAGTGAGTAATATTAGTCAATTAGTCAGTTAGTCAATGTTACCCTACCGCTATTATGTACTTGTTGAGCAAACACATGTTGTTGAACATGCATAGTTACCGTCTGTGTAGATATCTACAACTTTATCTTTCTTTTATCTGCATGCCTCTGTCAACGCTATCAGTTCTGCTGCTCTGCTGACAGATGATTAGGAAGAGCTTCTGCTTTTAATACGTCGGTCTGTGTCACTACAGAAATCTTGTCACATTCGGATCCTCTAGGTTACTTTACATGATCCGTTAACAAACATTTCTATCTCTGGTTCCTCTTAGGGAATGTCAGTCAAGTCTGGTCTTGGTGAAGTTCCTTGTCCGTCTCTGTCGTTTAGTCATGTGGTTCTCCGTCCTCAGCTGTTGGAAATAATGTAGACGGACCAAAGTTGTACATTATTCTATAGTCAGATGCGGTTGTGAAAACAAGACTTGACACTGCATGCCTGGTGTTAAAGTCAATGGCCTGAATAACACTTGATGCAGAGGCCTGACCTGCCATTGAAGCTGCAGTTACTGCTCATGTGCGGTGAGGCATCGCCTTATCTACTGGGTCTAGTTGTGAAGAGTAGTGAACCACTGGTCTCCTCTTATCTCCATGGTTCTGTGTTAATACTAATGTCATAAAGTCTGCCGTTTAGATAAAAGGCTTCTTATAGTCTGGTATTTCTAAAACAGATGAGTTTACCAAAACTTTATTTTCTTAAATAATTCGTCAGCTGTTTCACTCCCTATTATCTTATCAGATACTGATATAGGGTTTTTAGAAATCCGTTTTGACAGAGGATTAATTAATAGTGCATCATTTGGCACTCAGCTTCTACAGAAATTACACAATTTGTCTCTTAATCTGGTTTAGGTGCTTCTAATTAAGTTCTTCCTCTCCTCTTCACGTGCTCTGCCTGATTGTGAAATATTGTAACTCAAATTCTTTACTATTGATTTGAACAATTGTAGTTTATTATATCAAGGCGCTCACCATATCCTTAAGGGGTTATTATGTAAATGCACACTTCTTTCCCTCAAACTGGATTCAAACTAAATCTGACTTTCTTTTACCCCTTAGCTGGAAAAGAATGCGTTTGCTATATCTATTATTAAAAATGTGCTCTCTGGATGCTCTTGGTACTACAACTTTATTTACTACCTGTAACTCTGGTAGCTCAGCCATCCTATATATGGCAGTTTTCCTTACTGGAAATATGGATTGCTCCTGACACTTGATCTAATTCTCTGTGACACTTCTTGCTTAAACAGATACCATCTCTAATATGGCCTGATACTAAAGTCTTTTATTATTATTTTTTATTCTGAACGTAATCTATCATTAGCTGATTGTTTTTATTTTACACTCTTTATTCTGAGTATTTTGCGGCTCTGTTCTGCTCTAATCATTTCTGTCTGCTCCAGAATTACACAAAAAGTTACATATCTGTCATCCACACACTTATTAAACATGTTTTCTCAAAAACATATAAGAGACAGTTTTCTACACTTTACAATTCAGCCTCCTTTAATTGACTCTATGATAGTGTGTGTGAATGCAGATATACGACCTGGTTCCGGAAGTGTGGATCCCCGTTGCTGGGGAGTCATGTTCTCTTGTCAGTCCTTTTTCTCACGTCCGGTCTACAGTCTCCCTCTGGGGTTCTAGTTTCACATTTTTCTTTTCTTTAGCTTTCCTCAATTCAATTGGATTTTTAATTGTAATTTACCAATTTGTCTGCTGGTGCACGATTTTAAATGTAGGTGCACTTTAATTGCCGTCCTACAGGAGGTGGAGGTGTTTAAATTTTGTAAAGTTTCTATAAACTTTTAGTTGTAGTCTCAATTTTGTCCACCAGAGGCATTTAGCTATCAACCGGATGTGGGTCTTTTTTTTGAATTCCCACCGGATGAAGAAGGATAGAAAATGGAGGTTTCTTTGTTCTAAATTTTCTCTCCTTCCAGTTTGGAGAAAACTCGCATTTTTGGTTTAATCACTCGGGCACTACATCACTTATGCATTTTATTTCCACCCACACTGCTCCAACATAAGACTCAAGGTTTAGTTTATCACAATTTACTTTCTCATGCCTCGTAACATCAAGTAAGCGGAATTAGCGACTCAGCATCACTTGGCCACAGTTAGCTGGTCCTAATCTCTGAGGCCTTTCACAAAAACGTCTCCTTCTTTCGCGTTTTTCCAACTCAAAACTACTTCACATACACTCTACGGTTCTCTTTGATCTCACAACCGTCTACCAGTCAGTTTGAACAGTTTTCACCCGTTCTACAAACTCCAATGCATTAGCTAAATATCAGCGCTAGTTTAGCCTCGCCTTAGGCCTGCTTGAGACACACTTTACTCACAACAATACGACAATACCACAAGTCTTAACATATTTTACACTATGCTTGCCCCAAAGGAGATGATATACAACATCTGAGACTATGAGGCGATCGTCATCGGTTCTCACGTAATTCAGGATTATAATCACTATCCTCCTTTGGTAACAACACTAGCTTCTAATGCTAGGCTTCCCAGAAGTCTTTTAATTAAACTATACCTATCTGCCTTCCAAAGGACTTCTTTAACATTAAACTAACTAAGCTTTCTTAGCTACCTTCCAAAGGTGTTTTCGTATTAAACTACATCAATGCAAGCTTACCATAAGCTTTATCCAGTACCAGACTGGACACCCACCTTGGACTTTCTTTGATTAATATAAGCTCTCCAAGAGCTCTAACCAGAACTTCGCTGGAGCCCTCCAAAGGCTTTTAATAAATATCGTTAACACAATTAATATCTTCGATGCTTGCTCTTATCACTTGTATTTCAACATTCAGGATTGCTTTTTATCGTTTAACAGCAGTTGTATTAGCTATGACCATCGAACATTGTTGCTGGCATTCATTAATAAATTTTCCTAATCTACCTGCAGTGAATATTTGATTTAACCGGTGTTCACTCTCACCTGATCTTTTGCACGTGCAATGAATACCAGTCAACGATACTCGGCGATCGTTCTTCACTTCTCCTTTCGGGGGCCCACCCAGGGACGCCAATTAAAGGGTGGAAAAAGTAGAAGAACTCGGAGCTTGAATGTCGAATCAAAACAGCAATCCTCTAGTTCAATCGATATATTTATTAACGTGATAAGTCAAACATAGAAAATACTCTCAGCTGAGGACACAATTTGCATCGCTGTTTCCATAGACTGCATGGCAACAAATTCCTGGCTTTTACAGACAAAAACCCACTTGTCCACCTGAACACAGCACACTTGGGTGCCACTGAACAGCGGTAGGCAGCCCAGCTGGCAAACTTTGATTTTGACTTGAAATATTGCCCTGGCTCTGCAAACAAGAATGCTGATCTTTTGTCCAGGTTGCCAGAGGACACAGGACCCACCCAGCAGGCCCAAGCGGAGACAGCAGTGGTGTAATCGGAGAGCACCCCTGAGACTGAAGACCATTGGAAGCCCTTCCAGGAAGGAGACCAAACACTGGTTCAGGTGAAGGAGTGGGTGGCAAGAGGCGATTTCCCACTAGCTGAGGAACGGAAAGCCAGTCAGCCTGCAGTAAAGCGCCTCTTGCAGGAATGGAGCCGGTTACACATCCAGGAAGGTGTGTTAAAGCGAAGAAACCAGGAGCGTCACACTGGGCTGAACATCTCCCAAATCTTGGTGCCCACTTGCAAGACACAGGAGCTGTGGGAGAAGTATCACAAAGCCTCAAGGCACATGGGCGTAGCCAAGATCAACGCCCTGCTGAGGAAGACTTTCTATTGGGCAGGTATGGGAACAGACATACAGATATGGGCATCAAGCTGTGCAAGCTGTACCCAACAGAAAAGGGGCCCAGAGGTAAGAACACCTTTAGTTCCTATCCTAACATCATACCCTTTGGAAATGGTTTCAACTGACTACCTGTCTCTTGGCCGGCATGGTGACACTTACCCTTCTCTATTGGTTATGACTGACCTTTTCTCAAAGTATGGATGGGCCATCCTTACAAAAGACCAGACAGCAGCCACCACGGCTCGTGTCCTCTGGCGCTACCTCATCCAGCCATGGGGTTGCCCGGAACATATCATGTCTGACCAAGGGGCAGCCTTTGAGTCAAACCTGGTAGTACAGCTGTGTAGCCTTTATGGGTGTTCAAATTTCCGAACCACACCCTACAGGCCCCAAGGAAATGGGGCCTGTGAAAGATTTAACAAGACTCTGTTGTCTCTTCTAGGATCATTGAGTACAATGGCCAGACTACTTGCCTTCTCTGCTCCAGATGTATAACAATACCACTCATGAGACCACTGGAATAACCCCACATTGTGTAATGTTTGGCCGACATGCACGCCTGCCTGTGGAAACTGCTGTTGGAGCACCACCACTGACCCAAAGACATGATCTGATTGGCTAGGTCCACCAGCATAACCTTACCTTGCAGAGAGTCTACAAACAGGTGGCAGCAAAGACCAGAGAAAACCGACTACGAGACAAGGACAGGTATGATCAGAAAGCAAAGAACCTCCCCTTGTTACCCGTAGAGCGGGTGTTGTTGCAAAACCTCCACCGTAGAGGGCAGGGCAAGTTGGTGCCCAGCTGGCAGCCCCAAATCTATGTTGTTCATGATCAACTACGCCCTGGTTTGCCAGTTTTCCAGATCAGGCGAGAAGGAGAGGAAGGCCCTATTAAGACAATCCATCGGAACCATCTTAGGCCTTGCCCTTTCAACCCACCTGTAGTGCCACAACAAGCTCTAGAGACTGACAGGATGTAGACCTTACAGGATGTGGACCTGACAGGATGTTTCCCAGGGCAGTTGTTGCCATGTCTCCCCGCAGATCGGACCTTTTGCTCCTCGCCGTGCACTGATCCTCCTCAGCTCCTCCTCGTTTGGTGAACCAGCCCTTACAGGATGTTTCCCTCGCCGCGCACTGATCCTCCTCAGGTCTGGTGAACCAGACCTTGGAGGATGCTTCCCAGGACAGTTGTTGCCTTGCCTCCCCGCAGATCGGACCGGATTGGATCCCTTTTGCTCCTCGCCGCGCACTGACGGGAGGATGTTGCCCAGGACAGTTGCTGCCTAGGCAACCTCGCAGATCGGACCGGATCGGATCCCTCTTGCTCCTTGCCGCACTCTATCGACAGTCCGGCTGGAGCACGCCCTTTCCCTGGTGCAAGGGAAAACGGAGCGGTTGTTCCATATTAACTGGACTGGACTTTTGGTATTTTTAAACCTGAACTATTGCTTGACCCATTTAACATTATCAAATCAAATCAAATTTATTTGTATAGCCCAATATCACAAATTATACATTTGTCTCAGTGTGCTTTACAGACTGTACAGGTTACGACATCCTCTGTCCTTAGACCCTCGCGTCGCACAAGGAAAAACTTCCTAAAAGAAACCCCAAAATTAAAGGGGAAAAAATGGAAGAAACCTCAGGGAGAGCAACTGAGGAGGGATCCCTCTCCCAGGACGGACAGACGTGCAATAGATGTCGTGTGTACAGGATAAACAACATAGTACAAATACAACATTTGACAGAAATTATGTTGTGTTGAAAAAAAAAGAAATAGAAAGTATGGATGAATCCAGGAAAATGTCAAAAAGGCTTCCCGGTGTCCAGCAGGACCAGGTCAGCAGGCGCTGTCACGATTCATGATCCTGACGTAAACTTTATCAATGGCAACCTGCCACATGAGAGACAGACACTCCGGGGATGATACCCCGGATGGTGAGTTAGTAACATACATTTACATAAATGCATACAGATAGAGAGGGAGAAGAAAAGAGGGGAGGGGAGGAGAGAGGAAGAGAAGGAAGAGAGCAGGGAGGTGTCCCCCGGCAGTCTAAGCCTATAGCAGCATAACTAGGGGCTGATCCAGGGCAAACCTGAGCCAACCCTAACTATAAGCTTTATCAAAAAGGAAAGTCTTTAGCCTACTCTTAAATGTGGAGAGTGTGTCTGCCTCCCGAACACAAACTGGAAGCTGGTTCCACTGGAGAGGAGCTTGATAGCTGAAGGCTCTGGCTCCCATTGTACTCTTAGAGACTCTAGGAACCACAAGTAACCCTGCAGTCTGGGAGCGTAATGCTCTAGTTGGTTTATAAGGTACTATGAGATCTTTAAGATATGCTGGAGCCTGACCATTAATTGATTTGTAAGTCAGGAGAAGGATTTTGAATTCTATTCTGTATTTTACCGGGAGCCAGTGCAGTGCAGCTAATACAGGAGTAATATGATCCCGTTTCCTTGTTCTAGTCAATACACGTGCCGCTGCATTTTGGATCAACTGAAGAGTCTTAAGCGACTTTTTGGGACAACCTGATAACAATGAGTTGCAGTAATCCAGCCTTGAAGTAACAAATGCATGGACTAGTTTTTCATTTTGAGACAGGATGCGTCTTATTTTTGCAATGTTACGTAGATGAAAGAAGGCAGTCCTTGAGATTTGTTTTATGTGGGAGTTAAACGACAGATCTTGATCAAAGATGACGCCAAGATTCCTTACAGTGGTGCTGGAGGCCAAGTTAATGCCATCCAGAGCTTCTATGTCATTAGAAAATGCGTTTCGGAGGAGTTTAGGGCCAAGTATAATAACTTCAGTTTTGTCTGTGTTTAACATCAAAAAGTTGCTAGACATCCAAGTTTTTATGTCCTTAAGGCATGCTTGAAGTTTAGCCAATTGATTGGTTTCGTCTGGTTTAATTGATAGATATAATTGGGTATCATCCGCATAACAATAAAAGTTTATAGAGTGGTTCCTTATAATATTCCCCAAAGGAAGCATATATAAGGTGAATAGAATCGGTCCAAGTACAGAACCCTGCGGAACTCCAAGACTGACTTTGGCTGTCATGGAGGATTTATCGTTAACAAGTACAAATTGAGATCGCTCAGATAAATAGGACTTGAACCAGCTTAGTGCGGTTCCTTTTATGCCAACACAATGTTCCAGTCTCTGTAGTAGAATGTCATGATCAACAGTGTCGAAAGCAGCACTGAGGTCTAACAAGACAAGAACAGAGACAAGTCCTTTGTCTGATGCCAATAGAAGGTCATTGGTAACTTTCACCAGTGCCGTCTCTGTGCTATGATGAACTCTAAATCCAGATTGAAAAACCTCAAATAAACTATTATTATGTAAAAAGTCACACAACTGTTTTGCGACTGCTTTCTCAAGGATTTTAGCGAGAAAGGGTAGGTTAGATATCGGCCTATAGTTGGCTAAAACCTCTGGATCAAGACTAGGCTTTTTAAGAAGTGGTTTTATTACAGCTACTTTAAAGGATTTTGGTACGTAGCCAGATAATAGAGACAGGTTGATCATATTTAATAACAAAGTGTTAATTAAGGGTAAAACTTCTTTAAACAGTTTAGTTGGAATCGGGTCTAAAAGACAGGTTGATGGTTTAGACGATGAGATTGTTGAAGTTAGTTGGTTAAGGTTGATTGGAGTAAAACAGTCTAGATATATTTCAGGAGTTCCACAACAAACTGAAAAACACATGCCTCAGACATTTTGCTTAATGCTGCACTATGCTTATTAGATAGTCATTAACTTTGCCTGTCTTCTGTTCGATTCTGTGCAGATAGTGTAAAGTCTTTTTACTAGAGGTTTTCTGCTGAAAAGAGTTACATGCTCCTTAAAACAGGGATGATGAGAGCATAATCTGGATGGCAATACAACCTAAATAATGAGCTCCAAGAGGCTAAAAAACCTGCAGTGTTGGCTAATAAATATTTGTGATTTGTCACTGTAAGTGATCCCTTTCACATTACACATTGTCATTTGATAAATTGTTAATATAAAATGTTGATCAGAGCAGCTTTAAAGGCATCTAAGCTCAGTTTCATAGCCTAACCTGTTGGAAACCCAATAAAGTAGTGATTTCCATGTATTGATCCTATATGAAGAAATATGTCTACAATGCTCAGTTTTATGACAGAAAGTTGAAAATATTTATTCACTTGACCTTTAGAGTCTATTTATTTTCAAAAAATTTATCAGCAAGAAACTACAGGTAGCTTTGTAATTACTCACAGCATGCCATGATGAGTGCAGTGCAGCTATTATCAGCTCTGTCTCAGCCCCTGAGGCGAAGTGGTAATTTCCTTTGCTCTTCTTCCAAAAGCTATTTTACAGAACATACACAAGATGAGTTTGCTGGGATGATAACAGCAGGGATGTTTTCATCTGAACATCTTTGTCAATCGTTCAAGGTTTCAAAACCTACGAAACAATGACAATCAAGTTGCAGTAGGGAAAAAGGTAATAAGCCCCCACTTGGCATCACATTTGTTCCATATACCTTCATTGCAAAAGTCTTTGGGCATGAGTATTGTTGTTTTTCCACACTTGAGCATTTTACATTGTTAGGGTGTGGCTATCCCCACATAGCAGCCTCTCGAACCGAGTGCATTTAAAGCACCATTTTATCAGAAATCCGAAATCCTTTATTACTCCCACACTGGGGAAATTGACCTTGTTACAGCAAAAGAACATATGAAGTAAAGTGGTGTTTAGAACGTTATCCAGCCACAGATCTTCAATTCTACAATAACATATTGTTAAATAACAGCAATCGAGGACGCTGCATGTCATCCCGATAGTATATTTATTTCTCAGCTACTCAGTACCAGTAAAACCACACTTTCTTCTGCTGTCAGCAGCTGGGGCTTTGCCTCTAATCATTAACCAGAGATAATTTGCAAGGCCGTGTTCCTGACCTTGTATTAGATTTAAACACCAAGAGAGAGCCATCAAATAATCTACCTACATCTGTCTGTAGATTTCTACTGTCATTGTTGATTTCAGGAAATGTACTAAGCCTGGACCAGATTCTGCTGTTAATTTTAACACCCCTGCAGATTTTAAATCGAGGTCTTGGTCTCATCCATTTGAATGTGCGCAGTTTGATTGTTAAAAAGATCGTTGGCAGTCCCACTAGACCCAATCTGAAATCTCCTGAAAAATCCTCCTTAATTGATCTTATCCTTACAAATACTCCTCATAAATACACCACTGCTTCTGTATTTTCAAATGACATCAGTGACCACTGTGTCATTGCTACAGTAAGGCAGTGGTTTTCAACCTGTCTGTGGCCAAGGCACACCAAAGACCAAGGGTGCTGTCCAAGGTTTGTGCGACGGGAGGGGGGGGGGGGGGGGGGGGGGGGACTTGAATTTCAGGGGGCGCAGGGTTCCGTACAGCATTTTTTTATAAAAAATGAAAAAGTTTAAACCAGATTTTAAACAGTTGGATAATTTCCCACAGCACACCTGACGACCTCCCACAGTGGTTGAAAATCACTGCAGTAAGGAATACAAACGTCCCTAAGACAAAACCCTGTGTCATCATAAAGGGTGATATTAAACATTTTGTGAATCAAGGTTTTTTTCACGACCTGTTTCTCTTCGATTGAGAGAAAATCATGGGGATGGATATATCTCAAGCTTGTTAAAACAAATACGTTATTGTGCTTGTTAACACATGAACTAACGTTAGTTAGAAAATGTTATCAACTTTAATTGACTAAATGTATTGAAAAATTGATGTTGATTCTTCAGGGAATTATCGTATATAATTTATATATAAGTTCTAGTTGCAGACTTTTTTAAACTTCTTCTGCATTCATCAGGAAGGGAGTCAACGATAGAAAAATCTTGGAAGTGCTGACTGATTTCTGTCATGAGAGACGTGATCACAGACACATATTTCCCCTTTATAGCAGAAAGGTTGGCCTTTGGAAAAGCACATTTGATTTCGGACAGCGTGGGGAAGTGCGCAACTTTAAAGAGACGGAGCTTCACACAGGATGCTTTCATGTGCGCAGTAGGCTCTTGTTCAGTGTTGAGATGACCAGTAAGATCAACTAAAAATGCAAGCTCTGCCAAACACGGAGGGTCACTCAACTCATGAAGAGGTCGGTCCTTCGCTTTCAAAAACAGGTCGGTTTCTGATCTCAGGGAATAAAACCGCTGCAGCACGGAGCCGCGACTCAGCCAGCGCACATCAGAATGGTGGAGTGCGTCCCCATATTCAGCATCGACATCAGATAGGAAAGCTTGAAATTCTCTGTGGTAAAGTCCTCGTGCTCTAATAATGTTGTGCCCTTTAGACTCCTAAGACCAAGCAGCTATTCCGCAACGCAAAAGTTATCGTCAACTCCCTGCAGAAAAATTAACAGCTGTGCGGTGTCTGTCGCATCTGTACTCTCATCACATGCAATCGAGTAAAAATCTAAAGCACAAGGTTTATCTGACACTTGATGTTTTAAGTTAGCTGACAAGTCAAAACTGTGTTTCTGTGTTAGAACTAAGAAGTACAATACATTCAAGCGCAAATTTCTATCTGGGCCATATTCCATTATACTTTTAGAATTCGCTGTGGGCCAATTAAAAATGGACCAGTTGGCGCGGGCGTAGTTTGGACACCCCTGTCTTAATGTATCCAAGGGTGTGCCACAGGGATCGGTTGTAGGACCATTGTTATTTATTATTTATAGAAATAATCTTAATCACAATGTTTTAAATGCACATTTTAATTTTTATGCTGATGACACAGTAATTTACTGCTCTGCATCCTCCCCAAATCTGGCTCTTAGTCAGCTCCAGACAGCTTTTAACATTGTACAATGTAACTTACGTGATTTGAAACTTATTTTAAATGCTGGAAAGAATAAGCTCATGTTGTTCTCGAAAGCTAAAACCAAGCACTTGAACCTCCACTTTACAGGGTTCTGAGATTGAGTGTTCAAATATCTTGGTATTATCATTGACAATTCTCATATTTTAGAACTTTTGAAAAAATTAAGTTTTTACTTTAGAAACAAGTCCTGTTTTTCTTTCGAGGCCAGAAAGAGATTAGTCTCTGCAACATTTCTGTCTGTGCTAGACTATGGAGATGTCGTGTATATGAATGCATCGTCTCAGTGCCTCAGCTCTCTGGATACCGTCTACCACGGTGCACTGAGATTTATAACAAACCTCAAAACCCTGACGCACCACTGCACCTTATATGCTCGTGTTGGATGGTCTTCCCTGAGCACCCGTAGACTGAAACACTGGCACTTACTTAAGGATCTACATTAATAGGAAATGTAGTGGAGAACTGTCCGTACAGAACTGGGGAAAAGGGCGTTTAGTTACGCAGCTCCGGTTGCTTGGCGACTCTTAATGACATTGAAGCAGACCGCTGTGTCTGTAAATGCTTTGATTAATGTTATGATTGTGTTGTGATTGTGACTGTTTTTGATTTGTCTGTAACTGTGCTGCTGCCTATCTTGGCCAGGTCTCTCTTGAAAATTAGATTTTTAATCTCAATGAGACATATCCTGGTAAAATAAAGGTTATAAATAAATAATTTGGTAAAATCTTTCACAAATTTAGTCACTAAGAATTTTCATTCTCTTTCATCTCTCTCTCAAAGGAGCAGCGGCTTTACTCCGAGTCTCTCACGGATGGCTGAGCTTCTCACCCTATCTCTAAGGGAGACGCCAGCCACCCGCCTGAGAAAACTAATTTTGGCCGCTTGTTCTTGCTCGTTCTTTCGGTCCTTCATGACCATAGGTGAGGGTAGGAACGAAGATCGACCGGTAGATTGAGAGCTTTGCCTTCTGGCGCAGCTCTCTTTTCGTCACAACAGTGCGGTAAAGCGATTGCAATACCGACCCCGCTGCTCCGATTATCCAGCCAATCTCTCGCTCCAACGTCCCCTCACTCACTCACAAGACCCCGAGGTACTTGAACTCCTTCACTTGGGGTAAGGGCTCATTCCCTACCCGGAGTAGGCAATTCACCGGTTTCCTACTGAGAGCCATAGCCTCAGATTTTGAGGTGCTGATCCTCATCCCAACCGCTTCACACTTGGCTGCGAACCGATCCAGTGACTGCTGAAGGTCACAGACCGATGACGCCATCAGGACCACATCATCTGCAAAGAGCAGCGATGAGATCCTCAGGCCACTAAACTGCAACCCCTCTCCTCCACGACTACTCCTTGATATCCTGTCCATGAAAATCACTAACAGGATTGGTAATAAAGTACAGCCCTGGCAGAGGCCAACATTTACTGGGAACGAGTTTGACTTACTGCCGAGTATCCGGACACAACTCTCGCATTGGGCGTACAGGGATTGGATGGCCCTCAGAAGTGACCCCCTCACCCCATACTCCCGCAGCACCTCCAACCTCCCCAGGGGACCCGGTCATACGCTTTCTCCAGATCCACAAAACACATGTAGACCGGATGGGCGTACTCCCAGGCCCCCTCCAGGATCCTTGCGAGAGTGAAGAGTTGGTCCGTTGTTCCACGACCACGACGGAATCCGCATTGTTCCTCTTCAATCAGAGGTTCGACTATTGGCCGAACCCTCCTTTCCAGTACCTTGGAGTAGACTTTACCAGGGAGGCTGAGAAGTGTGATACCCCTGTAGTTGGCACACACTCTCTGGTCCCCCTTTTTGAATAATGGAACCACCACCCCATGTTTGTTATCTTGTCTCTAAGAAATATTTCAAGCTCTTCACATAAAGATGTTGAGGTGATGAAGGGGTTGCTTTTTGGTCCTGGATTTATGAGGCTGTAAATAGTTGAGAAAATACTTCCTGGGATTATTTTTTATTTTAAGAAATCAACCTTGAGAAATCCTGTCTTGTGTTGCCTTTCTATTACTTTGTTGAAGATAGTGACATAAGTAGCTTAGTTTTTCTCCATTGATGCTCAGCTATTTTACTGTTGTCCATGGTGGTTTCTGTTTAAATTTAATCTTTTTGAATAAAAAATGTTTTTTAAATCCAAAATCACTTCTACGATTCAATGTTTCTGATAAAAGAAAGTTGATTGTATTGTCACACATTGTCTGATCCAGAACATCAGTTAACTGACAGATGACTACATGTTCCTCAATATACAAGGCTAGTTTTCCAAAGTTGTTACCCATTTTAATTTTTAATTCCCCATCTAAAAGTCCAAAGCTTCTTTCAAAACCTTGTCCCGTCTTCTTTGAAAAACTTAGCGTAAAGCTTCACAATCCTCTCATCAATGCGTCTTGTCATTTTGAGATTTTGAAGAAAGGCTTCAAAAGCGCCATGGATGACTGAAGGGTTTGTTGTATGGTAGGAATAAAACAACAAGTACACATAAGGATGTCTGAAAAACCCCTCATGCAGAGTTGAAATACTCTAGGACAAATTTGTCCGATGGCCCCTTTCCCATCGTCACCAGATGGCTTGAATGGTACTACCATCTTCCGGAGGGTCCACTCTTTGCCTCCCAAACAATGCTTGTTAGAATTTCTTTCAGGTCACGCTCTCGTGGCGATTGAACCTTTTATTTTGGCCCGCAGACTATTGATTATTTATGTGACACAGAGATGGGTTGTTGTGAAAACTCTTCTTTTACCTGTACAATGGCTTGTGTTTATTGTCTTTCATTGCAGGTTCCTTAAACACCCATGATTACAGGGTCGTTTGTTGATGCCCTGCTCTTTCTGGTACGATGGCTGCTTTGAGATTGTTTGAAGACACCATATTTAACACAGCTCAATCTGTAGAGGTCAACGTCGCTTTAGCACTGAGGGGTCCAAAGGTTTTGCCTTTCATAGTTGCACCCGACTCCTTTTTCTAAACACCATTCCTCGTGGAGTGCTTCAGATGGAGTGGTCTGGATCCAGCACAAATGCGACACCCATTTCTTGAGTGGTGCCCCTAGTGCTGGATGCTGATTGCTTGTCACAGACGTCTCGCTGATCAACCCTGAATTGGTGCATCTCTTGGTAATTTTGTTATGTTTTTCAGGTTGTGTGTTGTGACTTTATGAACGGAAAAGGCCACACTTTTATTTAGCTTCCCTCATTCTGGCAGAAACAGGAACTGTCGTAAGTTTTCGTAATCATAGTTATGTATCAGCATCCCCCGGAATATAAATAATATATAATAATAATAAAGCTCCAAATTCTAACATGGCATTTCTGCCACTTTATAAACCTCTTCTCGTTTTTAACTCTGATGTTTATGAGCTTCTTGTTTTTTGCAACTGTCCCTGTAAATATATAATACTGTACAATCAAATTAGCATGTCTACTGTTTTATAGACTAGACGGGATTGGAATTGAGCCAAAGTGTATAATATTTTCTCTAAACTTCCCTTTAATGAAGTGGTGCATTAGGTGAGGACGCCTTGGTCTGCCAATACATTCACCACTAGATGGGGATGTTGGGGTACTGTTGACACACAATATAAATGATAACACAGCACCAGCTGCGGAAAATAAAATTCTCGGTGCGACCCTGACACCTGACAATTTACTTTTACCCTTCTGTCGTGTTCGGGTCAAATTTGACCGATTGGTTCAGTCAAAATTGACCACCATAAGAAATGAATGGGTAACCCTAGATTATGTTCATCCATCAGATAGTACACACACAGACACACACACACACACACACAGACACACACAGAGACTCCCCCACGTGAACCACACATTTTAGACGGAACAATTAGGTGTATTTCCCGTGCTTATGTGCCAATCCACCCACGTGAACCACCCCTGGCAGACTAAATGTATCATAACATGTATGAAGTTTCATATCTTCTCACAGACTCCCTATATAGGCAACCAATTAGGCGATTATCTGTCAGAAGTTCTTGACCAAATTTTTTAACCAGATGAAGTTGAAGTTGACCCAGAAATAGAGGAGGATGTCTCAGAAATGGAAGACAACATTATTCCTGATTTCACCAGTCAACAGATGGCGAGGGAGAGGCCCCTGAGGAAGAGGTCCTTTGGGGAAGAGGCACCTGAAGAACAGGTACCTGAGGTGCCATTCCAGTCCAAGGGTGGAAACTAGCTCTGGTATTCATCCTCCCAGGACAGCGGAGGCAGAGACTGAGTGGAAAACATTGTAAGGATGACGCCAGGGCCAACACGATATGCAACATCTTGTGTGGATGACATCAAGTTCAGCTTCCAACTCTTTTTACCAAAGTCCATTGAGGAAATTATACTGGAGATGACAAACCTGGAGGGGAGGGGTGTTTGGGGACATGTGGAGAGCATTGGACCAGGTAGACCTCCAAGCCTATACAGGTCTGTCTAGCAGGAGTATATTGGTCAAACAATGAGGCTACACAAGGTCTGTGGAATGCGGAGTCCGGCAGGCCTATATTCTGGTCAACTATGTCCTTACAACAGTTTCATGTCCTCTCGAGAATTATCCGCTTTGATAACAGAGATATACGACCTGTCTGCTGGCAAAATGACAAACTGGCTGCCATCAGGAACGTTTGGGACAGGTGGGCGGAGCGCCTACCACTGATGGACAATCCAGGCCCTGAGGTGACAGTTGACGAGCGCCTGGTTCCTCTCAGAGGTCGCTGTCCCTTCAAGCAGTATATCCCACGCAAACCAGGCAAGTATGAAATCAAGATCTGTGATGCCAGAAGCAGCTATGCCTGGAATATGCAGGTCTACACGGGGAAACCTATTACTGGAAGGCCAGAAAAAAACCCAGAGCATGAGTGTTGTGCTCAGTTCTGTCCCAACGATCTCTTTCGGGCCACATAGTCCGTGGGCAGAGATTTCTATAGATTTCGTCACTGGACTACTCATTTCTGAGGGACAATCCACTATCCTAACCGTGGTCGACAGGTTCAGTAAGATGGCACATTTCATTGCATTGCTCAAATTTCCGTTGGCGAAAGAGACGGCGGAGGTACTTCTCTCTCAGGTGTTCCGGATCCATGGTTTCCCGAGGGATGTGGTTTTCGATCGTGGTCCTCAATTTGTTTCTCGTTTTTGGAAAGACTTTTGTGAACTTTTGGGAGCTAAGGTTAGCCTTACATTTGGGTACCATCCCCAGTCAAACGGACAGTCTGAGAGGATGAACCAGGAGTTAGAGACTTGTCTACGATGTCTCATCTCCCAGAACCCCACAACCTGGAGCAAGCACCTAATCTGGGTTGAGTATGCCCATAATACCTTACCTGTCTCTTCTTCTGGATGTGGAGTCGGGCAAGACAAGCTCTCCTCCGCAGCTCTACCACCTACAAAAGGACAGCTGATAAGAGGAGAATCCATGCACCCAGTTATGCTCCAGGACATGTGGTTGTCCACCAAGGACCTTCCTCTACGGGTGGAATCACGCAAATTGGCTCCACGGTTTGTGGGCCCGTTCCCAATCTCCAGGGTCATCAACCCTGTAGCAGTGAGGCTGAAATTACCACGGTCCATGAGAGTACATCCCACCATTCATGTGTCTAGAGTAAAACCTGTGAAGGAGATTAATTTGGTTCCCACAACTAAACCCCCACCTCCCCCCCCGGTTCTAAGAGGGGGGGAACATCTACACAGTCAAGCGTCTCCTGGCGGTGAGAAAGAGAGGCAGGGGTCGTCAATACCTGGTGGATTGGGAGGGGTATGGTCCTGAGGAGAGACAGTGGGTGGCTAAAAAGAACATTGTGGACCATACTCTGATCCAGGATTTCCACCGCCAGCATCCTGATGCACCTGGGACGTCAGGTGCCGTCCCGGGGGGGGGGGGGTACTATTAGGTCTCGGCCTGTTCGTTAGATGTTCACCGGGGGGTGCAATATGCAAAGATCTGAAACTTTAAATATCCAAATGAGGTTTAATCTTTCAAGATGTGTAAACCTACTCTAACTGCTAAAGTATTAGATAATGTAATGAATGATTTAGGTACCTCATGTGGAAAAAAGTGGCAATTCTAACATATCCTGCAATCGGTGTTCCCCAAGGCTGAAAATTAGTAAATACATTAAGGCACATTGGGGCGGTTTCACAGACAGAGTTTAAGACTAGTCCCAGATTAAAATGCCCGTTTAGACTGTTCTAACTCTAAGCAATCTGCACAGACTCATTTTAAAATAGTCCTAGATTTAGCTTGTTCTGGATTAAACTAAACTGGTTGCAAGAGGGAGGATTAGAGCTACTCTAGGACTAAATTCAATCCTAAATTAATCCTTCAAGGAGGCAGGTTTAACCTCTGCTTAAGTCCAACTGTTTGTTTGTGAGGCAGCATGGAATACTTGGATTACCTAAATGAAGATGAACATGCACAGCAGAAGCCAGCCGGACGAATACTTGATAGGAGTAATCCATTAAATTTACTATGATGAAATAACTTTGTCAGACCACTTTAGAATGTACAAAGAAATTGCATTGCAAATAATATATTTGCTTGAGTCTAGCCCATAAGTCTTCAACAGGGACCCCCTGGGACCCCCTGGGGGTCGCGGAGGTACTGCAGGGTGGGCACGAAACTGTTTGTACGTAAAGCAAATATTCTTTAATAAAAAATATATATTTTTTGTACATTCACATCCCTCACCCCCATCGCACACAACTCAGACAGCACCCCCCTCTCGCACAGAACTCCGACAGTACCCCCCCTCGCACACAACTCTGACTTTTCATCGGGAAACTGGTGATTTGTGTGGCGTCAGTGAAGCAATTTGTAGAATAGTTCTGCAAGGCCATTTGTGAATTGAGGAGTATTTATATAAAGTTCCCTGATGCTGCTGCCCAAGCCAACAATAAAGTGCAATTCTATGAATATGGCCACTTCCCAGGAGTGATTGGCTGCATAGATGAATGTCATGTTCCCATTAAGTGTCCATAAACTCCTGAACTGGTTTTCCATCAATGTCCAGGGTGTAAGCAATTTAGAGTTTTATTTCATTTTTTTCTCTCTGACTAACTTTTCATGCATGGTCATCTTTGTTGTTCTCTGCTGAAAGGTGGGGGCATCATCTTCTCTCAGGGATGCTACGGCAGATGTGGATGGCACACACTCACTGTGCCCTGGCTCTTCAAGCCTGTTTAGATTCCTTTCCTCTGGGAATAGAACTCCATTAGAAACACAAATATAACCATATGATCCACAGTCATACTGGTATAATACCAAATACCTATGTAAATGTATGTACAGTATTATGTTTAGTGGTGTGTGTGTGTGTGTGTGCGCCACTGCGCTTCACAGATCAGCAACATGAAAGCTGTGGAAAAAGACTGATAGGGGACTATAATTACCTGACAACGTAACTAATTAACTTTCTGTGGTGTATTTACCATTAGTGCTCAGGTCTTCATATGAACTTTCTACATGGTCATCGTCTGGTACACCACCACCACCACCAATATGACATTTTATTATGACGTAATACTATGACGTTATATTTACTTTTTTATAGCATAGTACAGCATAATTTTTTTATATCATTTTTTTGACATACTATGACACAGGACTTCATTTATCCATTTGAAGTGGATCAGAGCAGGATCCAGTATGCAGTAGTGGAGCGTTTGTAACTCAGGAAATGACTTTACCCACGGACTGCCAGCTTGTCGTCCTTCTGCAGAGCGTGGCCTGTCTAACAACAGCACACACTGACTGTCTCATAATTTCTCATGTTAAACAGGACATGTCTGTCTGGCTGGTTATCCTGGGACCTGCAACAAGAACAGTTTTCTCTTTAAGTCTTGACTCAGTCTTTAACTGTCTTTCGCTTATGTGAGGAGCTGCTGTGAATGACATTATTTAATCCAACCCAAATATCTGATCTTTATTAATCAAATTGAATCAGAATTATTTGATTTGATTTTAATTTATTTGTGGTGACTCTCTGCCAGTTGAGGGGTGACGTCACAAAAGATGTAGTCGGACGGGGCTTAGGTTTGCAAGATCTGTGACATCATAGTGACATCACAGATCTTGCAAAACTGAGGCATAGGAGCCGTTTACGTCACCCTGCAGAGCCAGTGCCGAGGTTGTGGGCCTACACCTCAGCCACAGGTTGAACCTCTGAGTCCCTCTGATCCTGTGGATCAAAGCTTGTGGTGCGCATCGGGGTTCCTGCCAGATGGCGTTCGCGCCTGTATGGTGTGTCGGACTAACGGTCGATATGGCGCTGTCTCCAGCTGGCAGGGCAAGCCTAGTGATATTCCGGGCTTCAGAGCTCTCTATGGTCCTCTGTGGGAGCTGAATTTCACTTTTGGCAAATACACTTTGTGAGTAACTGAAGGATCAATTGTTCCTTTATGGGTCGAGAAGATTATTCTGCTTCTTAAGATCAATAAAAATGTTTACGTAAAACACTGACAGTTTCTTTATGACATAATATACCATGACTTTTTTTATGATATTTATGACATAATATACTATAACTTTACAAATATTTTTATGACATACTATACTATGACTTTTTAATGATTTTTATGACTTACTACACTAGGATTCTTTTTATTATTTTGATGACATACTATACAATGACCTTTTATGATTTTTATGACTTTTTAATTATACTTATGACATACTATATGACTATATGAAATACTGTACTATGACTTATTTCATGATTTTTATGACATGCTATACAATTACCTTTTAATGACATACTGTACTATGACTTTATTAAAGACTTTTAAGGCATATTATACTTTCACTTTTATTATGGCCTGAGTTGGCGGTGGGGATATGTGGCAGTGGGGTTATGGCGCCGGCTGCTGGTCGAGAGGTGGGATTGACTCAGCCGGTGATCAGACAGCTGGACAGAATCAGGTAATCAGTCACATGATATAAGCCTGGCGGTAACCTGGCTCTGTTTTGTTGTTTCCACACCCAACCTACTCTCCTTCCGTCCTTGTTACCTGAGTGGGCCAGGAGTCTCCCACAAGCATCTTTTTTTATTATGTTTTGAAACACTGATAGATGATTAGGCAACAGCTTAAAATGGTTCCAACACAATCTGGTGCAACAGACGACACATCACCTAAATTGATATATAAATAAGACTCTGGCTGATCCTGAAAACAGCATTTATAGAGATCATCTTCAGTACATCTCAAATAAAATGTCCAATGAAATTACCAAAAGTATCATTTTAAAGTGCAATGGCTTTGCAAGAAACTAAGTGAAAACACTCTTATTTCTCTTACTTTAAACAGAGAATAATTACACAACATGAAGTTCTACTGCAGCACTGAGACTTCAATGCACTGCAATTCAAGAAAACACACATATAGACAAAACACAAGGAAATGAAGAAAACATCTTCACCAATTTGACAACGTGCAGCATTTAGCTGCAAGTACACAATTCACAACCAAATACAGAAAAACTGCAACAGCAACATATGAAGTGATGCACACGGCTGGGACTTGCTTGTTATTTCCATGGTTTATGACTCAAAGTTATTGAAGTTTAATATCTGTAAGTAGAATTGTAAAATGAGCTAAATTGTAAATATTTTCAGTGGGAGATGTGTGATGTGTTTTTTTCATTGCTACTGTGCTACAAAAATGCTGCCCATGTGTTGTCAAATTGATGAATGTGTATTTTTTAATTGCAGTGCATTGAGCTCTCAGGGTCATAGAGTTCTTTTGGTATCACCAACCAATCTGTAATGGAGAAAGTATGAAAAAAATTATGAATGGAATACAGTAAAATGTTTCCTTTTATTTTAATTATACTACATGCCAATTTATTTACTCTAAATGTTACACTTAATTAAAAGGACATGTTTTTTCCACATACTGGAATGAGTAACTTACTTGCAGAGATATCCATGTACAAATATTAAAGAACAGACATGTTTAACACAGATACAACATCCATCCATCCATCGTCTACCGCTTATCCGGGATCGGGTCGCGGGGGCAGCAGCTCCAGTAAGGAACCCCAATCTTCCCTTCTCCGGGCCACATCCTCTAGCTCCGACTGGGGGATCCTGAGGCGTTCCCAGGCCAGTGAGGAGATATAATCTCTCCACCGAGTCCTGGGTCTTCCCCGGGGTCTCCTCCCAGCTGGACGTGCCTGGAACACCTCCCTAGGGAGGCGCCCAGGTGGCATCCTTACTAGATGCCCGAACCACCTCAACTGGCTCCTTTCAACGTAAAGGAGCAGCGGCTCTACTCCGAGTCTCTCACGGATGGCTGAGCTTCTCACCCTATCTCTAAGGGAGACGACAGCCACCCGTCTGAGAAAACCCATTTCGGCCGCTTGTACCCGTGATCTCGTTCTTTCGGTCATGACCCTAGCCTTCATGACCATAGGTGAGGGTAGGAACGAAGATCGACCAGTATATTGAGAGCTTTGCCTTCTGGCTCAGCTCTCTTTTCGTCACAACGGTGCGGTAAAGTGACTGTAATACCGCCCCCGCTGCTCCGATTCTCCGGCCAATCTCTCGCTCCATTGTCCCCTCACTCGCGAATAAGACCCCGAGGTACTTGAACTCCTTCACTTGGGGTAATGGCTCATTCCCTACCCAGAGTAGGCAATCCACCGGTTTCCTGCTGAGAGCCATGGCCTCAGATTTGGAGGTGCTGATCCTCATCCCAACCGCTGCACACTCGGCTGCGAACCGATCCAGTGACTGTTGAAGGTCACAGACCGATGATGCCATAAGGACCACATCATCTGCAAAGAGCAGCGATGAGATCCTCAGGTCACCGAACTGCAACCCCTCTCCTCCACGACTACGCCTCGATATCCTATCCATGAAAATCACGAACAGGATTGGTGATAAAGCGCAGCCCTGGCGGAGGCCAACATTCACGGGAAACGAGTCCGACTTACTGCCGAGTATCCGGACACAACTCTCGCTTTGGGCGTACAGGGATTGGATGGCCCTCAAAAGTGACCCCCTCACCCCATACTCCCGCAGCACCTCCCACAGTATCACCCGGGGGACCCGGTCATACGCCTTCTCCAGATCCACAAAACACATGTAGACCGGATGGGCGTACTCCCAGGCCCCCTCCAGGATCCTTGCAAGAGTAAAGAGTTGGTCTGTTGTTCCACGACCAGGACGGAATCCGCATTGTTCCTCTTCAATCAGAGGTTCGACTACCGGCCGAACCCTCCTTTCCAGTACCTTGGAGTAGACTTTACCAGGGAGGCTGAGAAGTGTGATACCCCTGTAGTTGGCACACACTCTCTGGTCCCCCTTTTTAAATAGGGGAACCACCACCCCGGTCTGCCAACCCCTAGGCACTGTCCCAGACTTCCACGCAATGTTGACGAGGCGTGTCAACCAAGACAGCCCCTCAACACCCAAAGCCTTCAGCATTTCTGGACGGATCTCATCAACCCCTGCGGCTTTGCCACTGTGGAGTTGTTTGACTACCTCAGTGACTTCCATCAGGGAAATTGACGATGATCCCCCATCAGCTTCCAGCTCTGCCTCAACCATAGAGGGCGTGTTAGTCGGATTCAGGAGTTCCTCAAAGTGCTCCTTCCAGCGGCCGATAACCTTCTCAGTTGAAGTCAGCAGGGTCCCACCCTTGCTGTACACAGCTTGGATGGTTCCTCGCTTCCCCCTCCTGAGGTGCCGGATGGTTTTCCAGAAGCACCTTGGTGCCGACCGAAAGTCCTTCTCCATAGCTTCTCTGAACTTCTCCCACACCCGCTGCTTTGCCTCTGACACGGCAGAAGCTGCCGCCCTTCTAGTCCTTCGATACCCTGAAACGTTTCCGGAGTCCTCCCGGATAACATAACCCGGAAGGACTCCTTCTTCAGTCGGACGGCTTCCCTGACCACCGGGGTCCACCACGGTGTTCGAGGGTTACCGCCCCTTGAGGCACCTAAGACCTTCAGACCACAGCTCATCACCGCAGCTTCAGCAATATGTTGTATCTGTAGCACAGATAATCAATGATGGCATCAGAAATCCTTTATCACAATGGGGACATTTACATTGTTACAGCAAAGACATGAATGAACAAGTGAAACTTATAAAGTAAAGTGGCGAGCACACGTTAATAGAATAAAAAATTATATAAGTACTCATGTATGTTAAAATAAATAGCAGCATTAAAAAGGTAGTGAATATAAAAGTGGTTGAGTAGTGGCCAGTAATTTATAATAATAAATTATAAAAAAGTGAATATTGCACATGGCAGTGATAATTAAACAATAGTGATGAAATAGTCTGTTCTGGCCGTGGTGATTGTACATCTAACCGCTGCAGGGAGAAAGGACCTACAGTATCTCTCCATGAGACACCGCGGGTGAAGCAGCCTGTCACTGAAGGAGCTGCACAGTGCGGACAAAGTGTCCTGGAGGGGGTGGGACATGTCGTCCAATAGAGAGGACAGCTTTCTCCAGTGTCCAGCGGGCTCCCCAGGACAGAGCTGGCCTTCTTCACCAGTCTGTTCAGTCTCTTCCTGTCAGCAGCCGACATTCTGCTACCCCAGCAGTACGTCTTCACGTACTGTGGACGGTTGGTGAGGTAGTCCAGAATCCAGCTGGTAAGGTGATGATCCATGCCTGAGCGCTCCAGCTTGTCCCCCAGCAGCTGGGTTGAATGGTGTTGAAGGCACTGGAGAAATCAAAGAACATGATTCTCACATGTTCTCGCCTACCTTCTACATGTTGCCATTTAAACAGACAAGTAAACTATTGTACAATTGTAAACTCACTCATGTATATAGACAGTTATAAAACTGGACATATCAAATCAAGCAATCTAGTTGGTTCTTAGCCGTGATATAATAAGCGTATATCACAGGTAGAATTGTAGTTACTTTTCACAACAAGTCAGTATCCCTCCGCGTCTGAGAAAAAGCTACAACCGTTACAGCTGTTAAATTACGTGCGTTAAGAAACAAACTTACAAAGCTTTACTATGTAAATAAGAACAGAGTTCCATTCGTTTGGTTGCTTTTATTATAAATAATATCAGCGTGAAATGACAATAATCAAACACGTACTATACAGGCTGAAACACAGACGTGTTTACAGTTCAATCTGGTTCCGGGTTCCGGTCGCGCATGTACCATTTATGCAATCCGTATAGTACAATGTTCTCTACTATGGAGGAGTGGATTGATCAGAGAATAAAGCCCATAAAAGACGACATGCAGAGCTAAGTGAAGAGCAGGTAGACCAAATGGAAAAAAAACTAAACTAACATAACACCGCGCTAGCTGTTAGCGCGCTAGCTGTTAGCACTATGTTTTGTGCAGAAGGCAACGGAGGGACTATTTTATTTTGAACATCATTATTTAATAATAAAAACTATTTAAATTGGAGTGTGTATTTTTCTTTCATATTGCCACACATGGTAACCGTTTTATAAAAGCAATAGCTCACTTCAGACCATGATATATGGTCATTATATCACAGTTAAGGGGGTTGTCGAACCACGCCCCTTAACTGTGATATAATGAGCATATACCACGGCCTGTAGTGAGCTATTGCTTAAATATAGAAAGCTAAAGAGGTTGCATTATTGTCACTTGTACCTTTTACAAAAGAAGGCACCAACTAGGTGCAAGGAGGCCAAGTAGGATCAAGCTGTGCAAAACAATGAGTTGAGAAACATTTAACTTAACCCTCCTGCTCAAAGTTACTTTACACCCTGTATCCTCTGGGGTCATTTTGACCCCAGCAGTTTAAACTTCAAGAAAATTATCATAAATTTACCAAAATGTATGTTTCAGGTGCTATGTTTCTTTATTTACTACCTAAATAACCATTTCAATAAAACATTACCCCCACCTTAACCTGGGTAATCAGGGTCCTCCTCAACATTATCCTCTGTCTCAGACACATTTTCTTCTGTGACAAAACTTCACTGACCAAAAATCTTTTCTTCAAGGTCATTTCACACAGAGCACCAAGACAAATGGTTTAGAATGCTGCTATGCAAGCTTCAGTATGTTTGCTCCTCTCCTATGTTGTGTAGCGGGAACCATATGGCCCCATGTTGTGGGAAATATTAGAGTTCTCGCAACGTTGGTTACATGCTAATGGAGGAAAAAGATGAACTCGGAGCTTGAATGTCGAATCAAAACAGCAATCTTCTCATTAAATCGATATATTTATTAAAGTGATAAGTCAAACATAGAAAATACTCTCAGGTGAGGACACAATCACATCACAGTTACCACAGACTGCATGGCTAAGATACATCCAGGTTGCTGTCTCACGGGTCCGCTCAAAGTGTGAACAAAGAGTTGTAAAACATCACATCTAATACATGAAGTAGGCGTTGACCTTCTCCTCATTGGTCCCGGTTGGCGCCATCACGCTCCTCCGTCAGCAGAGTCAGGAAATGATGATTTGTTGACCTGTTCTCTTAAAGGGGAAGTGTTCCTATTGTGTTTACAGTCAATATTATGTTTGTAATACATACAGTGCAGAAAATGCATAATAGTGTTACGCCTCAGACACAGGGAAGGAAGACTCATACGCACGACTCCGGACACAATGGTAAAGTGTAAAAAAACAATACTTTACTTCAATAAAACAAAATCTTAACTTAATCTTAAAGCGCTCACTAGGAGGATAAACAAAGTTCTCTGGAAAAACACACTGGTACTTGGCACACTGGAACTTACACATGCTATGACAAGGATAAGACAAGACGAACTGACACACGACAAGGGGAGACAGGACAATTTATACAAGAGGTGAGTGGGAACAGGTGAAAACAATCAGGGGCGAGGCAGACACTGACGATGGAGGGACATCACACCAGGACAGGAAGTAAAGGGATCTGGGTTGAGAAACAAGAGGTAGGTACAAAATAAAACAGGAAGTAACAAGACAACATGAACAACTCAACAAATTTGACGAGACATGACAAATAGTGCAGAAATACAGTCATAGAGGTAGACAAATATAGTCTTTCAAGTGTGGATTAATACAATCAGGAGTCATTTACTTCACAATGCACACGCCCCTCTCCCCATTTCACGGGAAATATCAGAGTTCTTGTGAGTATTCTCCCCTCCCCATGTGAATTATGAGTGGTTCTTGCACTGCAGGTATAGTATGTTAGATTAGATAACTAAAGCAGGGGGAAGTTTTTTTAAGATTAGAAATTTGCACCTCAATATCCTAAACATTCAAAACAAATATGTGTAAATCATGACATTTTTATATGTTTTATACAACTAAAACAGCCTGGGGTCAAATTGACCCCAAGGAACACCGATGCGTACAAAGTTTTGTACAGGACATTGAATACATGTCATCATATTCATTTTATGTTTATCCTCATTAAATTAGGAAATGTCATGAAATACTAAGCAAACAAAATTAGGTTAACCATTATTTAGATACGTTAAACATTGAATGGGGTCAAATTGACCCCAAGGATAACAGGAGGGTTAAAACATGTGTCAAATTAAACCTAGGGTCAGCTAAGGCAGAGGCTCTGCTGGCTGTGGGTTTTGGTCAGGCAAGCCTGATCTTGAGATCTTGACCTGTATGCAACAACTAAAAAGACACTGGTCAAATCTGACTGTGGAACCACTTGTTTAAATGAACTCCGTAGATATCACAGGAATTCAGCAACAGCTGAAGCATCTATGCTATGTTTTACCTGGCATGACTGAATTTAAATGTTTTATTTTCTTTTAAGCAGGACTCAAATGTACCAACAAATTATCGGAGAATGCCTCACGTTGACATGTTAGTCTTCTCAAAATACGAGGTAAGAGAAGACAACTGAAATATTTAATTTGACAGAAAACGATTGAGTGTTTCAAGACAAGTTCAGGAGTTTGAAAAGCAGCTACATCACAGGGGGAGGTGAGAAGGCATCCAATTACTCTACAGGGGTCTGTCGGGTAAAGGTGAGGGTTAGGTAGGTCCGGTGGGTGGCAAGTTTGAGAGTTTGGAGGCTGTCCACTTCCAGAGGAGGGCTGGTTGGGGTTGGGGGAGGAATACAGACTCCTAGTTTGGGTAGGTGGAGGGGGAGTCAGGTAGTGAAGGGGGTGCTGGAAGTGGAAGCCGCCCCAAGTTGGAGACCTATGGTGGAGCATGGGAAACGAATGGGTGCGAGAGTGGCCAAGGTGGTGTTTTTTATCTGGCAGAGAAAGTGTTTGGAATAACCTCAGGTCCTAAGGCTGTTGAAAAGATTTTGGGTGGATTGTTGGAAGTTGGGAAATTTGGATGAAATGGGGGGAAATCAAATGATATGTGATTTTATGATACCTTTAAACATGTGCTTGGGGTGGTAACTGGATTTGTGGAGTAGTGCATGTGTGTCGTCTTGAATTTTTTTTTAGTGAGTAATCTTTTATGTTTGGTGTTTATTGTTTGAAATAAAACTGGTGTCTAGAAAATGAACCTGCTGTTTATGGAGTGTATGTTTGACCTTGATGGATGGGTGGTGGCTGTTGAGGGTGTTGATAAACTGTGGCAAGAATGTTGTGGGACCAAATGCCGATGATGTCATCTAAGTAACGGAGGTAAAGGGATGGATGACGTGTACACTTAGCAAGTGCTTCTCGCTATGTAAATGTTGGTGTAGGAGGGTGCATACTGTTGACCCATGGCTGTTCTGTGAACCTGGAGGTAGTGGTTGTCGTTAAAGATGAAGTCATTATTATTTAAACAGATGGAGAGTAACCGGAGAATTTGTTTATCTGGTCTAGTACTATCTGGAAATTTGAAAAAGATTGAGGAAACCATTTGGCCTAATTCTGTATGTATGTTGGTGTAAAGACGGTCTCTTATCAACAAGGAAGAGATATGATTGAGTGGGAACAGCCATGGGTCTAATAGTGTCCAGAAAGGGAGGTGGGAATCCAGGTCTGCAGGTGTTCCGGTCCCTGAAGAGGGCCAGTCAGGTAGCATGGCTCCATCAGACTGAATACAGGAGGGTTCAGATTGGGCTTCTAATATAGGCTGTTTGACCTTCCAAGTCCCTTTCATCATTAGCCCAACTGTTTTATTTGGTCTACAGTCTGATGGAGTATGCCACCCAGCAGGGCCCAACCGGGAACCAGCACTACCTGCGGGAAGACTGAGATGTTGGAGATGCTGTAGGTGGTGTGTGCGTGTAGTGGACTAGGTTAGGGGTGTGTGCTGGTGTGTGGACCTGGGCCTGAGGTGGTGGAGTTGCAGCCATATTCGACTCAAACCTCTTGATCAATCATAAACCTAAACTAAACTATAACTCTTTTGAAAGCCTTGTTCTTACGCTCTCAAACCCAACATGGAAAACAATAAAGCCAATTTCATTTGCTATTGTGTACCGCCCTCCTGTTCCGTATTCTGAATTTCTATCTGAATTCTCAGAATTTGTATCAAGTTTAGTCCTTAAAACAGATAAAGTAATTATTGTAGGTGACTTTAATATTCATGTAGATGTTGATAGTGACGGCCTTAATACTGCGTTTATCTTATTATTAGATTCAATTGGGTTCAGTCAGAATGTACATCAGGCTTATTCAACTAGCGGCCCTTCTGAACTTTTTTCTGGCCTGCAAGAGGTTGCCTGCAAATCGGGCTGGCATATACAGCATAAATAAAACTAAAGCCTGATTCACACCAAATGCGGCGAAAACGCAGGTGTTTCCATTCCACTCCGAGCTGCAGCGGCGTCCGGAAAAAACGCACTCTGTCCACACCTGCCATCGGCTCAGTTAAGCTCATGCTTAACTGGATTGGTGGGTCACAGAGAAAGTCACTCCCTTACTACTGGTAGGGATAATTGGGTATATAATAGTTATTTATAGTAAAGGCCAATAGTTATTTATGGCCTTTTTATCAATAAATATTATAATATCTCCAAATGCACAGCTTGTGAATGCCTGGTGTTATTCTTAGAAAAACTTCTAATATGTTAGGTTTTTATCCCTTTTATCTGAAATTTAAAACTGAACTTCATAACACTCAACATTCTTTCTCAGTGAGTTAATCAGGATGTTAATTTGATGAGAGGACTGTCTGTGTCCTGTCTTCTAAATGACACCCCCATATAAGATGAAACGGCAGTTGACCCTGGCTTGATAAGGGAAATTGTAAAGTTGTGCAATCATGCATAGAGTGAGAAATAGGCAGATCATCACTTGTAACGTTATTTCAATATTATTTAAACAGTAGACATTTAAATTGCCATTACACCATCTCCAGGCACCTTTTCAACAACAAACTTCAGGCGGAGTGTATTTTCTTCAAATTCAGTATATTCAGACCACTATTAGTCAGTGCCAGAAGCACTTGGAGTGATTAATCAATGTTTTGCAAGAACAAAAACTTCTTTAAACAGTTTAGTTGGAATCGGATCTAAAAGACAGGTTGATGGCTTAGACGACGAGATTGTTGAAGTTTGTTGGTTATGGTCAATTGGAGAAAAACAGTCTAAATATATTTCAGGTGTTACAGCTGTTTTTGAGGTTTCGAAGATTGAAGTTAAGTCATTACCAATTGAGGGCAGGAGGAGATTAATTTTGTCTCTAATAATTATAACTGTATCATAAAGAAGTTCATGAAGTCGTCACTGCTGAGAGATATAGGAATAGAAGGCTCTGTAGAGCTGTGGCTCTCTGTCAGCCTGGCTACAGTGCTGAAAAGAAACCTGGGGTTCTTATTTTCTTCTATTAATGAAGAGAAATAAGCTGCTCTGGCATTACGGAGAGCCTCCTTATATATTTTAAGATTATCTAACCAGAATAAACGAGATTCTTCAAGTTTAGTGGAACGTCATTTCCTTTCAAGATTTCTCGACTTTTGTTTTATTTTGCAGATTTGTAAATTAAGCCATGGAGCTTTCTTTTTCTGTTTTATTATCTTCTTTTTTAGAGGAGCTGCAGCACTATCAACAAGATGATTAATTTGGGAGGGACTAAAATTAGCATTGGAGTCCTCTGTTATATTGATATTGAGTCCTGGTATTGAATTAAGTGCTGATGGAATCATTTCCTTAAATTCAGCCACAGCACTATCAGATAGACATCGAGCGTAGGATATTTTGCCTACTGGCTTGTAGTCCAGTAACAGGACTACAAAAGTTATTAACAAATGTTCTCAAAAGAGGATTATGTGGACAGACTGATAAACTTTCAATTTCAATACCATATGCCAGAACAAGGTCCAGAGTCTGGTTTAAACAGTGAGTTGGTTCATATACATCAGGGCTATTTCAACTTCATTAGCAAGTGGGCCGAATAGGAAAATCACAGGGGGTTTGTGGGCCACACAATACTTTGTCAATGAATCACTACAAATAAATCTTACTTAAAGTAGTGTTAATAGTTACTAATACATGAAATGAACTAGTCACGTACATCCCTTTTTTTCTCGTTATTTGTATCACCTAAATTCATTACAGAAAGCAACTAGTCCATTCAAAACAGTAGGAAAGCTATGGCTACAAGGCTTCACACAAAAGTGCAAAATGTTGCATATTTAAAACCAAGGAGACATGAGTTGTTTTCCCAACAGGTCCATGTCCACTAATGTAGAAAAAAAGATTAATATAATAAAACAGTATTCACCACATTAGCAGTAAGTAGCCCTGTTTATAATATCCTCAACACTTCCAAGCATACATAAGGTGCTTTGAAAACAAGTCCATATCCATAAAATGAAATACTAAATGTAAATAGAACATAGTAAAACAGTAGCATCAGACTCACAATAACATGCATATCTTATAAATGTTTACAATTTAACAGTAAGTAGGCTTGTTTGAATCATAAAGCCGATCTGTCTTTGCATTTACACTAAGAATGCATTACATGCCTAAGTCAGGTGATGTACTCCTATAGAACTACAAACATATCATGTCATTTTGAGCCTGTTTGAGTTAGTGAGAGAAATTACACTTTTGGGTTTTTTTTTATAATCATAACTCAGTTTTCACATTGAACAGGTGCTCTTTTATTAAATTATATGTATCTTGTTTATGTGCACGTTTCCGTGTTTACTGCGTTAGTTTGCGCATTCACATTCTCTCCTCTGCTTCGCGAAGTGCGGGTCTCTGCCCCCGCCCCGACACACGCGACACCTGCGCACACACCTACAGTCAGTCACAGCAGAGAAAAGGAGAGAAGAGAACTAAAAAAAGCAGGGCTGCAATCGTGGCTCGCTCTTGTTCTGTGCAAAAGCCACCTGACTCCGTTAAATTATGCTAACGGTCCCTGTACTTTCCTTCTCCATTCCTCTGAGCCCACGTGACATCTAGCAGAAAACGAGCCGTGACTTGACTTGTAGTGCCGCTTCCCGGTGTATTCTTTCATCACGGAAATACATTCATTGCACGATAAACACACCAGTTTTTTTACTTGTTGTGGCTGGCAAAGTAAAATATTTGTCAGACCATTCGCTCTGGAATTTACGATTTTCAGAATCAACTTTAGGTTTCTTTGGCTTGGAGAGAGACATCTCGAAGCGTGTTGTTAGCTTGCCTAGCTAAATTAATGACACAAAGTAAGGGACATTTTTTAAAATATTTTTGTGTTTATTTTGTAATTAATGAATACAATTTTTGTAATTAATGAATACAATTTTATATATATATATATATATATATATATATATATATATATATATATATTTTATAAAACCAAGAGTGTTACATGTCTAAAGATCGAGCAGTTCATTGGCTACACGATATGCGAGTCACCGGGAGACTGGGCTGCTGCAGGCTCCTTCCGTAAACAAAAGAAGAGGGCTGGCTTTTCCTTATCAAGTTGACACTGATTGGCTTTGATGGCTGTAGAAATCGCATGGAAGCTCCGATTGGCTCAAATGAAGTGTCAATCGAACGCCTAATATCCGCTCTCCATGGGGCAAGCAGACGATCGGCGGTGCATGCAGCGGGAGTAACATTTTCTCTATGTGAAAAAAAACAATCTCACAAATCGATCAGCTGATTTCAAAGATTGCAACAGCATGGGCTTTTATCAATGTGACGATGTTCAAGATGGATATATTTTTACTGGAAACGATCGTGTGGACCTCTACAATGAACCAGGAAGTGTTTTTTTTATTATTATTACTGATTACAGGACAATGATGAGACTTCATAGGTGAGTTGGCTAAAAGTTATGGGTTTGATTGTGAGTTTGCTTGCTTGTGTGAGATGCCTACTGTACATGCTGTTGTGATTTTGATCTTAAAACAATTTTTCTCACTAAATAGATGAGATTTTAAGCTTTCTAGCGACATCTGACTGTATACAACACACCTGGAAATAGGCAGATGGCCTGCAGTTTTGATCCAGAGGTTTTAGCCAATTATAGACCAATATCTAACATTCCCTTTCTTGCTAAAATCCTTGAGAAAGCAGTTGCAAAACAGTTGTGTGATTTTTTTTTTTACATAATAATTTATCTGAGGTTTTTCAATCTGGATTTAGAGTTAATCATAGTACAGAGACGGCACTGGTGAAGGTTACCAATTACCTTCTATTGGCAGCAGACAAAGAACTTGTCTCTGTTCTTGGCTTGTTAGACCTCAGTGCTGCTTTCGAAACTGTTGATCATTCTACTCTCAGCAGGAAACCGGTGGATTGCCTATTCCGGGTAGAGAATTAGCCTTTACCCCAAGTGAAGGAGTTCAAGTACCTCGGGGTCTTGTTTGCGAGTGAGGGGACGATGGAGCGAGAGATTGGCCAGAGAATCGGAGCAGCGGGGGCGGTATTACAGTCACTTTACCGCACCGTTGTGACGAAAAGAGAGCTGAGTCAGAAGGCAAAGCTCTCAATATATCGGTCGATCTTCGTTCCTACCCTCACTTATAGGTCATGAAGGCTGGGTCATGACCGAAAGAACGAGATCACGGGTACAAGCGGCCAAAATGGGTTTTCTCAGACAGGTGGCTGCCGTCTCCCTTAGAGATAGGGTGAGAAGCTCAGCTATCCGTGAGAGACTCGGAGCAGAGCCGCTGCTCCTTTACGTTGAAAGGAGCCAGTTGAGGTGGTTCGGGCATCTAGTAAGGATGCCACCTGGGCGCCTCCCTAGGAAGATGATCCAGGCACGTCCAACTGGGAGGAGACCCCGGGGAAGACCCAGGACTCGGTGGAGAGATTATATCTCCTCACTGGCCTGGGAACACCTCAGGATCCCCCAGTCGGAGCTGGAGGATGTGGCCCAGAGAAGGGAAGATTGGGGTTCCTTACTGGAGCTGCTGCCCCTGCGACCCGATCCTGGATAAGCGGTAGACAATGGATGGATGGATGGAATAAGAGGCATTGATTGTGCGGAGTTGAGTGGATTCCCTGACGTTTCACAAGTATGTTACTTCCTCAGATGGATATGGAGAGTAGCACAGCTCCAGATGTTATATTTAAAAGAATTTTCAGTTGAGCTATCCACTGGATGTGAATGTGGTGTGATTTGATAATTGGCATGGTGGTAATTAAGGTTTTGGAGTGAAGTTTGCTATTTGGAGGGAGATTGTTTTTCTGGCAGTCAATTGGATCATCTCGGTGGAATTTGGTGGGGAAAATCTGTGTTAGAACTAGTCCCAGCAGCCCACTAGGACAGGTTGGCCCTTACCCCAACATCAGAGGCCTCAACCTTCACAACAAATTGTCGTTCTGGATCTGGCACTTGGAGAATGATGAATCGGACCTTGAGATTTTTGAAGGCCTCCTCAGCCAAGGAGGACTCCCGGAACGGCACCTTGGATGAAGTGAGTGGGGAAGCCACAGTGCTGCAGCCACGAATGAACCCCAGGAACGGTTGCAGCTGTTTATGTGAGGCAGGGCCAGGACATAACAGCTGACAGCTTGGTGGTGTCCATCTGCATGCTCCCTTGTCCCACGAATAACCCCAGGAAAGAGACCGATGATGTGTGGAACTCACATTTTTCAGTTTTAACTGAGTTCTCCAGAAGGCGCTAAAGGACTGCCTGGACCTGATGTACATGCTCCTCCTTGGTTTTGGAGAAGATCAGGATATTGTCAAAATAGACCAAAACATGCTTGTTTAGCATGTCTCTGAGGATGTAATTAACCAAGGCCTGAAACACAGCTGGGGGCAATGGTGAGGCTAAAAGGCATCATCAAATACTTATAGTATCCAGAGGTGGTGGTGAAGGCCATCTTCGACTCATCACCCTCTCGGATCCGGACCAAGTGGTAGGCGTTGCGAAGATCCAACTTCAAGAAGATAGTTGCTCCTTGCAACAACTGTCGAGTAATCGCGGAAGTTTTTTGTGAAGTGCGTATTGATGACGTATGTGATGACAGTTTGAAGCCTCGCGGGTTTGGCGTGCTATTCGAAATATAAGGGGGAGCGAACCACAATTGAGCCCCATCATAATTTGTGGACTTCCGACTCAACACTTTATATAACCGCAAATTTGTGGGTTGTTGTCGTAGTATGCGTTGTTGCTGTTGAGTTGTTGTTGTTGTTATTGCGTTTGTATTGGATCATTATGGAGCCAGCCAACTAGTGAAACAATTGTTATGCACGCCAGCATCATCTTCCCTGTGAGCAAGTAAAGATACCATATCTAAATCTGTTGAAAGGATAATGTACATCCTTAAAGACCAGTCCCAGTGGCGCTGCTGGTAGAGCAGGCGACCCACTTTCAAAGGCTTGCCGCAGTGGCCCGTGGTTCGAATCCGACCAGTGGCCATTTGCTGCATGTCATTCCCCTTCATCCAATCTTAAACTGTACTTTCATTTAAGACGTAAAAAGCCCACATTTGTTTTCCCAGCACTCTCTCCTCAATAACATGTACACACAATCATCAATCTTTATTTTTGAATAGAACATGATATTCAGTCTTAGATGTGTGCGTCAAAGAATTTTCAAGGCAAAGATCATTTAAATCCACTGCAGCCTTGCACTTCGCCAGAAGCTTTGAGTAATGAACCCATTTTCGAAACAATTGGCTTAGTGCTTCACAAAAGCTAAATTTGCCCATCACTACTTCACACACCTAAACCATGCCATTATAATCACTCATGAAGCCATGAAGCTTCGGCCCATGAGTGACACAATTGGATGGAAAGCTTCAATGCTTCATGAGGCTTCATCTCGCCATCACTACCCAAATGCAAGACGGTAGACGAGGAGATTAACAAAAAGATTAACAAAAAGAGATTAAAGTACAAAATAAGGCAGAAAGTAAAACTTTAAACACAAACCAGGACAACACGGGAAGCACGAGAAGACATCTACTACAAGGGTGACACTTAGATGACAAACTGACAAGGAACACTGGGACAGACAGGGATATAAACACACAGACACTAAATGAGGGGAACGAGACACAGTGCACATTTCAAAAATAAAACAGGATATAGAAAATCACGATCATAACACGGTGGCCAGGGAGTCATTGATGTACAGTTGCAATCAAAATTATTCAACCCCCATTGTACATTAGGTTTATTGGCAACATATACAATTGCTCAGATTTTTGCAATAAACAAATAGTAGTTCAATTAAATTCAATTTTTTTAAATCCAAATTCAGCACAAAATGCTACTTTTAATGACTAATGTAGTCTCAAAATTATTCAACCCCTTCATGACAAGCATTTTCAGTACTTAGTAGAGCACACCAGAGATTTTCTATGGGGTTCAAGTCAGGCGACCGTGACTGCCACTCTAGAATCATCCATTTCTTCTTCTGAAACCAAGTGGACTTTGAGGTATGCTTGGAATCATTGTGCTGTTGGAAGGTCCAATGACGCTGAAGCTTCAGCTTCCTCACAGACGGCATGACGTTTTTTCCCTAAGATTTCCTGATACTTGACTGAAACCATCGTGCCCACCCCACACTGCAGGTTTCCAGTGCCAAAGGCAACAAAGCAGCCCCAGAGCATCACTGAGCCACAGCCATGCTTCACTGTAGGCAGGGTGTTCTTTTCAGCATATGCTTCATTCGTCTTCCTCCAGACATACCGCTGATCCATAGGCCCAAAAAGTTCCAGTTTTGTGTCATCGCTCCACAGAAAAGAATTCCAAAACTTCTGTGGCATATATATATGGTTTTGAGCATATTGGAGACGACTTTTCTTGTGCTTTTGGGTCAATAGTGGTGTACGTCTTGGAGTCCTTCAGTGTTTAGTGTGCGCCTTACTGTGCAAACTAAAACCTCAGTGCCTCCTGCCACCAAGTCTTGCTGCAGGTGTTTTGCAGTCACTTGAGGGTTTTTGACCACTTGCCTCCTCAGGAATCTGGTGGAAGCTGCTGATATTTTGATAGCTGATAGCTTGATAGCTGATAGCTTGATAGCTAATAGCTTGATAGCTGATAGCTGATAGCTTGATAGCTTGATAGCTTCCTCTTTCTAGTAGGTAGTGTAGCCACTAGTCACTCTCAACAAGCCCCTAGCCAGTCCAGGTATTTATGTGTTCTATCTCAAGCACACCTGAACTAATGAAGCCTTTGATTAGTTGTATCAGGTGTGCTTGAGACAGGGGGTTGAATCATTGTGTGAAGGGGTTGAATCATTTTAAGACTGCAGTAGTCACTAAAAGTAGCATTTTGTGTTGAATTTGGATCAAATAAACCCTTGTAACATTAGTTTCATTGAAACAGTTCTTGTGTCATTTGTTTATTTCAAACAGCTGATAAATTGTATATTTTGCCAATAAACCTGATGTGGTTGAATAATTTCAATTGCAACTGTATGTCTCCATGGCCTCCCTCTCAGGTGCAGAAAGGGAACTGCCAGGGTGCAGGTCAATAGCGCAGTCGTACGGAAGCAGGGAAGTTGCTTTACCTCCTGAAAATCGTGGTATTCAGTTGGCACCCTTGACAGATTGCTAGGGTTCGCCAGCTTGCCTCAGGCAAACCGTGTGGCAGGATGAGCTCCACCCCAGTATGGCTCCAGTCGCCCAGTCGATGTTAGGGTTATAGCAGTGGAGCCAAGTGTAGGGCACGATCAAGGGAAGCTGGGGAGACCGCAGGATGTGGAACTGAAGTCTCATGGTGGTTGCTGGACAGAAGCATACGGATAGGTACGGTCTGATGAGTGACAGTCCTCAGGAGATGACCATCCAGAGCGCTGGCAGGAACGGTACCCCTCCTACTGTGATGTTGATGGTCTCCGATGAGTACCGTTGTCGCGTTGATGGGTAGTGATTTGTCAACCCCTGCCGTTGATCCCTCCTCGCCTGGATACGTCTGTCATAAAACACCTCAAATGGCGATAAGCCTATTGCACTAGGTAAAATGTGCATACTTATTATTACAGGTGCTACGCCCTTCATCCAGCTTTTTCCCCAAACATTGTTGTTAGTGTTTTGATGATGTGGTTTACAAAATTTTTCTCATTATCACTCGATATTCTTTCTGGTACCCCAAATCGTGGTATTATGTCTATTATTGTTAATCAATATTTATTTCCTTCACATTTATTTAGCTAAATAAAATCCCTCCTGTTGAGACATGGTCAATACCATGGCTCAAAATATTGATATAAGCTTCTTGGTAGTACTAATTTCTTCTCTGGTCAAGTATTCTTCCAAATGTCATCTTTGTCTTGTTTGCAATGATTCTTAGTTCAAATAGCTGTTTGTAACTATGTAGCTTATATCTTTTAATATCTATGTGTTCCGGTGTGTCTGTCTTCTCATTGCCTTTGCGCAAAACATGTCATCCAATTCAGGGAATTGGACAGGGTCATATCTCCTCAATGATAAGACTAGGAGCCCTGAAACTTTGGATACACCATCCCTGGGCACTGCCCTCAAGGTGTACCAGTTTTGAATCGAATCAGAATAGGTGTCGTTTTTGAACTTTTTCGGCATATAAAAATCACTAAATATTGTCCAATCATCTTGAAATTCATACCACTGATTCCTGGTCCTAGGGGATAGTACAGTCCAAGTTTCAGCCTCCTCACACTTAGCATAAGGCTACAGTAGCATAAATGACTGTGTTTGTCCAATGGCAATAATTTACCAGTCTCTTGGCACTCTGAAAAAATTTGAGAAATTTCTCAGAGGCCAACATCCTGGGGCTCGCAAATCCAAGAATAGGGCCTCTTAGGCAGATAATTATTTTACATTTTGGGCCTATTTTCCTGGAAGTCTGGCTTGAACTTTTTTCATGTTTGGAGCTCAGGAGAAGGTGCTAGAGACTTGGGATCCGTTTTGAGGGCTCCCTAGGGTGGGTACATTTAATACGTTTTGGGCCTTTTTTCCTGGAAGTCCTGACTTTTTCGGATGATTTTTCACGTTTGACACAAGCTCATAGGGGCCAAAAGCTAAACATTGTCCAATCATCTTGAAATTCACACCACCGATTAATTTGTGCAGGGTGATACTACAATTCAGCCTCCTCATACGTAGCATTGTGGAGTTATAAGCATATAGTACCTTGTCCAATTGGACTACATTTGGCCTAGCTCTCAGGTATTGCCATCGGACACCCTTTGTACAATTCACATGCCTGACCATGCAAATCAGAGTTGGTTTAATATTTTAGCTACTTAGCTTGAAAGCTAGCCAAAACCTAAACATTGTCCAATCATCTTGAAATTCACACCACTTATTCATGGTCCTAGGGGATAGTACAGTTCAAGTTTCAGCCTCTTATATACACTTAACATGATGCTAAATGAGAATGCATGGTAATGTATGTGAATTGGACAGAGTTTGTTCAATGGCAATACCTGAGAGCTAGGCCAAATGTAATCCAATTGGACAAAGGTCATTTATGCTACCTTAGCTTGATGCTAAGGGTTAGAGACTTGAAACTTTGGCCACAGCATCCCTGCTACCAGTCTTATGTGTACCAAGTTTGAGGCTAATCAGAGTTAGTTTAATATTCCAGCTATTTAGCTTGAAAGCTTAAGTTAGCTTGTGGCAGCTAATGCATGGTAAGCTATGTGAATTGGACAAAGTGTGTCCAATGGATACCTTAGAGCTAAACCCAGGGTATAGCAATTGGACAAGGTTGTATCTTCTCAATGGTAATCAGAATTTGGTTTATTGCTAAGAAGCTTTTCACTTAGTGATTTGCTTTGGTGGCAAATATAGAAATATTATTAAAAACTGAATTAAATAACATATTTAATACCTCATATTATAAATACACCACATCTTACCTTGTCTTGGTCAATGGAGATTAGAACCACAACATTTTATATAGATTAAATGAGTACTTAATATTTATTTTCATAATACCCACCTGATGTGGCCTTGTAATAATTATGAAAAAGTGTCGTTTGTGTGCAGGGTAACAATATCAAATATTATTTTTAAAACACAAACAATTGAACATTAAAAACTAGCAGAACAGTTTACCATTTAAATATAATAATATCACTAATTGCAATAAAACCAATAAAACACTATCAGAACAATTAACAGTTTACCATTTAAATATGATACCATCACTAACAATAAAACACTGTCAGAAAAACAGTTAACCAATTAAATCTGAACATTAAATCTAGCATGAAGAAATAACATGTTAAAATCTTGTGTTAATACACAAGATTTTAAGATGTTATTTCTTCATAAGAAGACGCTTTTTGGCCACAGACTGGCTCACACGAGCGTTAATGCTTTTCAAATGACCATTTCTTTAATGTACTTATCAGCACTTTACAAGACCCGGTTTGGTTGAGAATCGGGTAGTCTGGCTGCTCATCATCATCCTCCTCCGCTTCGTCCTCTGATATTTTTCAGACGGCTGCCTCCTCCTCTTCCTCACTGGTGCTGTCCTCTCTTACTTTGGATGTGCTGGGCCTCTCCTCGTCCTCCTCAATTTCTTCCGGCCTCTTTTCCTGCTCATCCTCCTGAATTGCAATGTTTGAGGAAATGATCCCCCGTATCACCGTGGCCTCCCTGACATCCGGACACAGAGTGTAAAATCTGTCCGCCGTCCGGAAGTCATGGCACATGAAGTCTGCGACTTGATTTCTTTTGCACTCATCGCCAGACTTCTTTGCCTGAAAAACATTGAAAAATTGCTGAGTAACAATAATAATAACAGAATAACAGTAACAACATTCTACAGTGTACCTCCAGTTTCTCATACACACAATGTTTTGGCATGTTATCAATAAAGCTCTCAGTTTTCACACATATGGATTGTTTGTGGACTTACGTAGTGAGTCAGGGCCGTCCGAATGAGGGTGAAGTTTATCTCCCCCTTCAAACACAGGTCCTTCCATGCCATCCTGAGGTTTTGATTCAGGTTTTTGGAAGGACCCTTCCCCTTGGTGAATAAAAGGTATTCGTTTTTTTTCCCTTCTTTATCTTGGCCCACCTCTGCTGTCAGGACCAGCTGGTCTGGTCTTATGGTCACTGATCTATTATGACACAGGGAGGTAGAGAAGGGATGGATGGCGGGAGAGCGAGAGAGATTCAATTCAAACGTTCACACTAACACTTGTTATGCTATATTATTTCTGGTGATAAGAAAGTTGCACTATGATAATATTTGGTTACGTGGATCAGAAAGCCGTCGGGCCCACCACTGGCCTTGGCCTGCGTGTATTCAACATCGGTCATGTTGCTATACACACACACCGGGCCGGTGACCGAATAGGCAGCTCCAGTATCCACAGATCAAGCCGTAAAACTGAAAGCGGTTAGCGTGGGTGAAGTTGTCCTGATGATCATGTCTGATGAGAAGGAGAAAAAGAAGAAAAAGCAGAGAGCTCAACATCACTTGTGGACAGCAGTGACCTTTTGTGACGACTGCAAATGTTAAAGTGGAAAAAACCGTACCCAGCAGCTCTGGAATCTTTCTCTTAGCCCCAGCGAGGAAGGCCGACAGGTTCTCTTTGGTGGGCAGCTTAGAGCACGTTTAACTGCCAACTGGTATACAACAACTGACCTTGTTAAGCTTTTCACGGACAACGATCGACATCTGCGTGAGGTGAGACGTCCGTAGAGGGGTCTCCTTCATGAATTTGACGAAGTGAAGCCTATGTTTCAGATAGAATTGGGCTGTTGTCACCGTCATCCCACGCCTGATGCTGTTTGACCATCTGTTTGGGTTTGAAAAAGACACATGAGGATGCAGAAAGTGCAGAAAAACCCAAGTGACAACCATCCATCCTACTGACACTATTGGCATAAAATAAAAGTGTACATCTCTTGTATACAGCGGCGAAAACTGTAGCGGCATTGCTACTCACTCGCGAATCAGTTAAAGCCAGTCGGACAACCGATTGTGGGAGCGTCCCATGAACAAGATTAACGATTTCGCCCGGCTGACCTTTGATTTCGCGGTTTCCCTCATTTATGGAGTGGGTTCTAGGCCCTCGTGGCACTTCCTGTATGTCTCGAGGTACTCTTGTGCAACAATAGATCATTTGGAATATTATAATACTCCTTCACATTGCATTAAACAGACACTGCAGTTATCAATAAACACTCACCCATGCTGGGAGGCAGGGTGATATGCCTCATTTTGTAGCCACGTCCGCGCCCAGCCAAACAGGGGGAAGACACAAAGGAGGTGGAGAGCTTGCGTTTCTTTGCAGACTTCGGCAACTCAGCCACCCCTCTCAGCTTTGCCTTGCGTTTATCGCTTGGCCTCCTCGGCTGAGGCAGCCTCCTGTCAAAGCCAGAGGAAAATCATTGGAAACATGCAGGGACACGTGAAGACTGACAAACTGACTTACAGGATTGAAGGCAGACAGAGATACATGGAAACTTACCTCTTCATCCACAGGGATGAAGATGCTTTGAGAGCGAGGTACTCTCCTTCTCCTCTCCATATTTTACATCCTCATACGGGGATGCAATTTCAGAGATTAGATCATCATTCTCCTCCTTTAGTCTTCGGTTCTCTGGAAAGTACCCCTTCCTCGTATTGAGGCAATCAATGCTACCACAGCTCAGGGGAGGAGTAGGGGGTTCCAAACAGATGTCTTCCCGGTCATCGACAAGAGTTTCCAATGCTGTAACCATTGGTGGCATCGGCTCGCTCTCTCAGCGCCGAGAGGAGGTCCATTGATTTTCTTCTCCTGGCCTCCTCAAGTAGGGCGGCCCTGTCCTCCATTGGCATGTCTGTGTGTGCATTCAAGCATGTTATAGGGGCACCCTATGGCTGGGCAGCGAGAGGACCCTATGTCAACTCTCCCTTATGACATGTTAAGCAGGATTCTCCTCTCCGCTGCATTTTTAACCATATGGAGATTGGTCAGGTGCCTGCCCAGACCATTGATGCGTTTGTAACAAAAGATTACCATTTTGATCTGAAAAAGAAAAAGAAAAGTCATTAGTAATTTGGTTGTAATCAAAAAAGATATCTTTGAAATTACTTTTCAACACTCTAATCCCTACAATTACACTCTGTGCCCAAAGACACACTTGCAAAGGTCAAGTCAAAGTCAAAGGGTAATACATTTCTGTACATTGGAAGCCATAATAACAGGTTTGCATTGATTTACAATATTAAAGTCCAATAAAGGGAATATTTCTAGTGAATGAATATAATTTAATAATAACACATGAATTGATTTACAATATTAAAGTCCATTAACACACAATGGAATATGTTGAGTGAATAAATAGAATGTAATAATAACACACACATTGATTTACAGTATTAAAGTCCATTTACAGGCATTAATGTAGATTTTGAAATTTGGAGAATTTGTGAAAGCAGGATTCTGAGCTCACCAAACCTCACACGCTCAACCAGGACATCAATGAGAGTCTACACTCCAAATTTGGGGCTGCCAGGAACTATTGGGCCCGAGCCGTGGCCTTTGAGCAACACACGTCGTCCACTTTATCTTTTTTAGTATTAAGAGATCAAAAGGCGCCAATGCCTAAACATTGTCCAATCATCTTGAAATTGACACCGCTCATTCCTGGGCATAGTACAGTTCAAGGTTTAGCCTCCTTGCACTTAGCATTGTGGAAATATAACATTGTCCACTCCCAATACCTAAGCCAAAGGTATTTGAAGTGGAAACTGTAATATCTCCACAATGTTAAGTGCAAAGAGCTTGAAACCTTTTGTATACCATCCCTGGTACCAGGCCTATATGCATACCACTTTTGAATCAAATCAGAGAAAGTTTAATTTATCATCTTTTTGGCAGTTAGAGGAGCAAAAAACTAAGCATTGTCCAATCATCTTGAAATTCACACCACTGATTCCTGGTTGCAGGGGGATACTACAGTTCAAGTTTCAGGTATCTAACCCTTAGCATCAAGTTAACGTAGCATAAATGTATTTATATCAACCATACATTTACTCAACCTTGACAAGACAGAGCTCCTTTTCCTTCCAGGTAAGGGTTCGCCCATCCAACCTTACCATTAACATCGGCACCTCTGTTTCCCCGACTCTCCATCCATCCATCCATCCATCGTCTACCGCTTATCCGGGATCGGGTCGCGGGGGCAGCAGCTCCAGTAAGGAACCCCAATCTTCCCTTCTCCGGGCCACATCGTCCAGCTCCGACTGGGGGATCCTGAGGCGTTCCCAGGCCAGTGAGGAGATATAATCTCTCCACCGAGTCCTGGGTCTTCCCCGGGGTCTCCTCCCAGCTGGACGTGCCTGGAACACATCCCTAGGGAGACGCCAGCCACCCGTCTGAGAAAACCCATTTCGGCTGCTTGTACCCGTGATCTCGTTCTTTCGGTCATGACCCAGCCTTCATGACCATAGGTGAGGGTAGGAACGAAGATCGACCGGTATATTGAGAGCTTTGCCTTCTGGCTCAGCTCTCTTTTCGTCACAACGGGGCGGTAAAGTGACTGTAATACCGCCCCCGCTGCTCCGATTCTCCGGCCAATCTCTCGCTCCATTGTCCCCTCACTCGCGAACAAGAGGTACTTGAACTCCTTCACTTGGGGTAATGGCTCATTCCCTACCCGAAGTAGGCAATCCACCGGTTTCCTGCTGAGAGCCATGGCCTCAGATTTGGAGGTGCTGATCCTCATCCCAACCGCTGCACACTTGGCTGCGAACCGATCCAGTGACTGTTGAAGGTCACAGACCGATGATGCCATAAGGACCACATCATCTGCAAAGAGCAGCGATGAGATCCTCAGGTCACCGAACTGCAACCCCTCTCCTCCACGACTAACCCTCCTTTCCAGTACCTTGGAGTAGACTTTACCAGGGAGGCTGAGAAGTGTGATACCCCTGTAGTTGGCACACACTCTCTAGTCCCCCTTTTTAAATAGGGCAACCACCACCCCGGTCTGCCAACCCCTAGGCACTGTCCCAGACTTCCACGCAATGTTGACGAGGCGTGTAAACCAAGACAGCCCCTCAACACCCAAAGCCTTCAGCATTTCTGGACGGATCTCATCAACCCTCAGTGACTTCCATCAGGGAAATTGACGATGATCCCCCATCAGCTTCCAGCTCTGCCTCAACCATAGAGGGCGTGTTAGTCGGATTCAGGAGTTCCTCAAAGTGCTCCTTCCAGCGGCCGATAACCTTCTCAGTTGAAGTCAGCAGGGTCCCACCCTTGCTGTACACAGCTTGGATGGTTCCTCGCTTCCCCCTCCTGAGGTGCCGGATGGTTTTCCAGAAGCACCTTGGTGCCGACCGAAGGTGTGAGTTAAAGATCCCCAGGACAGGGGCTTCCTCCAGACGTTCCCAGTTCACCCGCACTACCCGTTTGGGTTTACCAGGTCTGTCCAGAGTCTTCCCCCACCCCTTGATCCAACTCACCACCAGATGGTGATCAGTCGACAGCTCCGCCCCTCTCTTCACCCGAGTGTCCAAAACATGCGGCCTCAGATCAGATGATACGATTACAAAATCGATCATTGACCTTTGGCCTAGGGTGCTCTGGTACCACGTGCACTTATGAGCATCCTTATGTTCGAACATGGTGTTTGTTATGGCCATTCCATGACTAGCACAGAAGTCCAACAACAAACGACCGTTCGGGTTTAGATCAGGGAGGCCCTTCCTCCCAATCACGCCTCTCCAGGTGTCTCCATCGTTTCCCACGTGTGCATTGAAGTCTCCCAGCAAGACTACGGAGTCCCTACCAGGAGCACTAGGCTCCAAACAACACAGCTCTCAGGTTCATAGGGACACACAAACCTCTCCACCACGATAAGGTGATGGTCCCCGACTCTGACTGCAACAAATCTGAGTGTGACGCTGGACAACCAACTGTCCTTTGGTCCCAACATCGCTGCAACAACCCGCTCCTGTAGATACACTCTGTACAACATCAGGAGGATATGTCCCCTACTGACTCAGAAGGCGACGCAGGTTCTTGTTCAGGCTCTTGTCATCTCCCGCCTTGACTACTGCAACTCCCTCCTCGCTGGACTGCCTGCATGTGCCAGTCAACCTCAACAGCTCATCCAGAATGCAGCAGCCTGACTGGTCTTCAATCTACCCAAGTTCTCCCACACTACACCGCTTCCTTCACTGGCTACCAGTGGCGGCCCGAATCTGCTTCAAGACTCTGGTGCTGGCCTACAGTGCTTTGAATGGATCAGCCCCTTCCTACATCCAGGCCATGGTCGAACCATACACCCCAGTGCGTTCACTTCGCTCTGCGTCGACCAATCGGCTCGCCACTCCCTCACTACGAGTGGGATCCAGATTTCCCTCAAACAAAACCCGACTGTTTGCTATCCTGGCTCCAAAATGGTGGAACGACCTCCCCATTGATGTGAGAACAGCAGACAGTCTTCACAGCTTCCGGCACAGACTGAAAACTCACCTGTTTCAACTGCACCTCAGCGAATGAAGAAAACTAAATAACTGTACTTTGTATGTTGCACTTGTATTGGTTTGGCTTATTTATAGCTAATAGTTGAATTTGTATTCTATTGTTTCTGTATGTTGCACTTATGTTGTTGCACTTCAAATTGGCTATTTGAAGACAGTGTTCACTTACACGATTGTGCCTATTTGAAGCTATTGTACTTACAAGATTCTTGCTGTTCGGAGTTGTATCTCCATGATTGTTTGCACTTTTTGTATGCCGATTTGGACAAAAGCGTCAGCTAAATGAACTGTAATGTAATTTACATGGTAATGTATGTGAATTGGACAAACGCTGTACAATGGCAATACCTGAGAGCTAGTCCAATTGGACAATGTACTATATGCTTATAACTCCACAATGCTAACTATTAAGAGGCGGATATTTGGACTGCACTCTCCCACAAGGACCAGGACTCAGTGGTGTGAGTTTCAGGTCTCTTACCCTTAGCTAAGGTAGGTCCTGTCCATTGGCAATACCAATAGGTCTTTCTACAACAAACTAGGAACATAAAGACCAGAAATTCTGATTCACAACCTGTTGAAATATATTAAGAAAAACAAGTGCACTTTCAACAATTTTATCATTTACACATGTGCATTACAACTTCAGATCACAGTTGATCTACAAAGCAAAACATTTAGACACAGATATTTGGAACTGAACAACAAAATATATATATATATATATATATATATATATATATATATATATATATATATATAAAGTATATATATATACTTTATAACAAAATAAACTTCTCAAGATCTAAAACATATTTTAAATATACTAACAAAGACGCACTGCAAAACACAAACACACGTGGGCGCTATTAAGTAAGGAGGATAAGTTACCTTGCCTTACTTTCCTTGAACATATAGAATTTATACATTGTATGAACAACAAAAGTCACCGATTAATTTCCCCCTGAAACTTAGCATCGTTTAGCCCTCACAAGTGCATCAATATCAGGCATAAAATCCTGAGTAGCAGCTCATTTAAGAATCTCATTCAAGTGCTTGTGAGTGAGTCTTGATCGCAGCTTTGTTTTGGTGATGTTCATTACAGAGAACACTTGTTCATACAGGTAGGTGGTCCCAAACAAGCTCAAAACCTTTGCTGCCAGGGCTGTCAATTTGGGGTATCCTGGCAAAAGATACTGATAAAATGTGTCCAAGTTTGACGAGGCAAATTTCTTCTTTACATTCTGATCACATTGTAAATCAATTATTTCAAGCTGTAGGTCGACAGGCAGATCCGCAGCCTTAACTGCAAATTCTGTCTCAAGCTCACCAAAGACCTGGAACCGCTGCTCAAACTCTTGCATCAACTCTGTAATTGTTTCTTTGTAGTGACTCATGTCAGCAGTAACTCCGGTCGTTTGCACATTTCTAAGATGAGGGAAATGAGCACCGGCACCACTTGACAGCTGTGTCTCCCACAAAGTCAGCTTCAACTTAAATGCACATATGGCGTCATAATATTGTGTGAGAACTTTCTTGCGATCTTGCAGCATCTTGTTCAGGTTATTCAAGTACTCTGTCATATCAACCATAAATGCAAGGTCCTGCAACCATTCTGGGTTTTTTAATTTGTGCGCTGGTTTGCCCTTTTGTTCCATAAACTGTCCAATTTCCTCCAGTAGATTAAAAAATTGCTTCAGGATAGCACCTCGGCTAAACCACCTAACTTCAGTGTTGTATGGTAGGCCACAGGTGATGTCTTTGTCACTGAGGAGGCTGTTGAACTGATGGTGATTCAGTCCTCTGGCTCGGAACAAGTTAACAGTTTGGACAGCCACTTTCATGATCCATTGTTAACGATTTGCAACACAATGCTTCCTGGTGAAAAATACAGTGGAATGTCCAACACCTATTTCCTCCATTTGCAGCTTGAACTCTCTCCCTGAATTTTGTCACAACACCTGTTTTTCTCCCGATCATTGATGCGCCGTCTGTAGCCACACTGACAGCACAGCTCCAGTCCACTCCGACCCGGTCCAGCTCTTCAACGACAGCGCTAAAAATGTAATTCGGTGTAGTGGTGTCCATTATAGGTACCAACTCAAGGAACTCCTCTGTGACCGCCAAAGTGTCATCAACTCCACAAATAAATATGGCCAGTTGAGCAACATCTGTAATGTCAGTGCTCTCATCGATTGCAACTGAAAATGCTACAAATGACTTGACTTTATTCTTCTTTTGGCTATCCAAATCTGCTGAAAGATTGGCAATCCTATCCGTCACAGTATTCCTCGTTAGGCTAATGTTAGCAAAAGCCTGTCGCACACAATTTCTGCCACCTTCAGCATACATGTTTTTACAAACTCACCTTTAGATTATGGCTTTGAGGCTGATGCTTTTTTGTGAGCATGAGTGGTCCATTTTTCTTGGAAAATTCTGCACTCTGTGTCTACTTTTCTCTTTTTTGACATGAGACATTTGGGGATGAAGGTATCACAGAAGATTTTGACAGCAAAAGCATTAAAAAAATATGCCATCTGCTGTTCCGTTCTGGTTCTCAGTCATACCTGTCAACCCTCCTGTTTTTCCCGGGATTATCCCGTATTTTTACTTCTATCCTGTATTTCTCCCGTTTAAATATTTTCCTGTAATTATCCCGTATTTGTAACTTTTTTTAAAAAAAATAGGCCTAATTAAAAAAAGTGTAAAGTGGCCTCCGATAGAGCAGGTGGCAGTATTATGTTTAACTTTAGCTGTAAAACGTTATCCGCCAGTAAACACACAGAAGAAGAAAACAGGAACAATAACACAGAAGAAGAAGACGAAAAAATATGGATGAGAGTCACAGTGAACGGGAGATAGATGGAGACGCAGTTGTACCTGCCAAACAAGTTAAAACTGTATGTAAGTACAAATGAGAGGAGACATTCCCTTATTTAATAAAAAGCAGTGTCGGGCAAACTCGTGCTTTTTGTAAAGTGTGCCACTCAGATGTTAGCATCGCACACGGCGGAATAAGCGATGTTCGCCAGCAAGAAAAATCGTCCAAGCACAAGCACGCCAAGAGGCACAAAAACATACACTGTCAATGACTTCATGTGTGACAAGAACTGTTTCGGAGGCAAACCAAGTGACCAAAGCTGAGGGAAAGATGCAAGATGCTTTGCGCTAAAAATAATGTAGCCTTCAGCTTCTGCGATGATTTCAGTCGCAGTGTAGCGGACATGTTTCCCGACTCTGCCATTGCAAGGAAGTACTCGTCTGGGAAAACAAAAGCCACACAACTCATCAATCATCAAATATATTGATGATAATAACTCATCAAATAAAATACATAAATCTTATAAACATGTCTGTACAAGTAATACATACTTTAAATAAACATGTATTTCCTGAATGTATATACCCGTCCCTTATGTGTTTACGTTTACATTGGTGGCTGAGAGCTGTTAAAATATGGGCGGAGACCGGCAAAAGATTTCCCTTATTTTGAAATTCCAATGTTGACAGGTATGTTCTCAGTATAAATGCCTACTCTTACTCTTTACTTGTTTTACAGTCTGTCACATGCTAGACAGTGCGACCCCTGGTGGACTGATTAGAGATAGCAGGTACTTTTATAGAACTGCAATTTATGTTTTTCTGTAATTTTCACACTACAAATTCATCGGGCGGGCCGAGTTGGAGCCCCCGCCGGGCCTGATCCGGTGCTATAAACTAAACATGAAATATATAACATAAATACATTAACACACATGACGGGACGTTACATTTCAAAAATAAAACCTTTACGTCTGAATAGAATAGAGCCGAGTGTTGGACAAGTTTAACATTAAAATAAAGGTCATAGGAGTGTGCTGAACATCAAGATATCGTTTTATAAAACAAGGCAATAGAGACACAATATTTATTAAAGATATTATATCTGATTCAATTCATGCCAAATGTGGTAATAATAGAGATAATATACAGTATATAGTCTATAAAACAAATAAACAATTCAAAACAATATGGCAGTCATAAAGGAATTTTAGTGAATAATAAAAGTGAATTCATTTTTTTCTTCCAAAGTTGTCCCTGTATTATATGTAGGCCTACCCACCCCACGTTTTTGCCACTCATAATAATAATACATGAAACATCATTAATTAAAATACGTGAGAGGTACACACTTAGGTCAATCATATCTGCAGTTTCGAGAACGCTGTGCCCTTCAGCTAACTACCAAGCGGGGACTAACCTACGTTGAAAAGCAGGAAATAGAAGTGAATCATCTCACTTCTCTCCTACTCTTCGGCGAAGATGCAAACCAGGAAGTGGAACCAAAAATACCATGGCTGTATGAGCAAAATTCATCAGCAGTGAAAGTTGTGAAGTTCAGTCTTCAGTTTGCGTCACAGCAGACCGCCTGTCATCACACGGATGGGACTTTTGTTCAGAAGATGTGAAAAGTGCATGGGATAAAGAGAAATAAATACTCCTGATGGCGATTTAATACATTAGCAGACCTAGCCTAATGTGTAGTCATACATCCTTTCCTCGGAGGGATTAATGTTACAGCGCTCGCTTCTTTTGTTTCGTCAAATCTTCGAAAACTATCCAAGATTAAGACTGAAAGTGATTTATTTCCCACTTGACCCTCTTAAAATGAATACACCCGGGCTGAACAACATTGAGATGTTTAGATTTACTTTGGGAGACAAACGTAACCAGCTCGCCGTGTAAATAAAAGGCTGCGTAATCCATTGCACGCGTAATATTGTAACGTTACGCGTTGCACAATTGAACAAGATTAATTCGATTATGGCAATCTGATGATTGTTATAACCGCACTGATTAAATGAACGAAACTATAAAATGCTATACCTGGACGGGACTTAGAAAACTACATACCGGAAGTACTAAGGTGTTGTCAATGTGTGTAGTTTGACTACTTGACTTGGCTGTGTTCTTCTCTCTTGTAGCTGTCCGCTAGTTCATACTCATTCTTAACTAAATGATTATGGAGCTGGTGCAGTGTTCCTACAGCACTCGCGCCGTGTCTCTCCGTTTCAGCGCAGCTTTTACTCCCCTCGGAGTCTGCAAGTATCCGGACAGGAGGTTCAGCGGCATGCCGTCTGATGTGGAGTACAGCCCGGTGGGAGAGGGTCTGGGGATGCGGGACTTCTGGCTGTATGTGTGGCTGCGAAGGGCGGCGGTGATAGCCGCTCATGTCACCGGCCTGGGCCTGACCCTCATCATCTCCCTGCTCTCCAGACCCGGAACTAGTGAGTGGTTAGATGGATGTTTGGACACCATTTCATCACATAGCCTACATTTATCTATCAAAACAGAATACCTTTAAATCATTAAAACTGCCATAGGTCAAATACATGATTTGTCGAGTAATGCATTGCTTTTTGTTTGGTTTAATTCGTTACTAATGTGAATACACCAATTACATTAATTAACACCATGAGCCTCCTCATACTGTTTTAAAATGTGTAACAAGGGCTTCTAAGATATTTGTCTTGTCTTTTTAATAATGTTTTATATTGGAAACTTCAAAATCAAGCAGTTCTAATTAATTTAAGTCATAACAAAACAAGTAATGCAAAATGAATGTGTTCTCCTGCTAATAACTACGTTTAGAGGATTACTGGATCAGTGTTTGTGACATTTAAAGCTTCGTAATGATATCTATCATAGGTGTAATAGTCCTTTATTTTTACTCCAAGATACTGCTATATTTGTATAATACTTATTTAGACCTCTGTAGGGTAGACAATAGTGATTATTTAATTACCAATGAATCTGGATTTTTCAAATAGAATAATTGTGCCATCACTAAAATGTGTAACGATAAATGCCCACCGTGATATTTGCAATAAGATGAAACAACTTCTGAAATCCTCATGTGAATCTGGGACCAGTGAATGATGCTATATCTAGAACAAAGGTCTTCAACAGGGGGTCCGCGGAGGTACTGCGGGGGGGGGGGGGGTTGTAGATTCAAGCCTCTTCTATACAATATATACAGTAGGGGGTCCCTGCTACACCCGTTTGGGGGTCCTTGGCCTGAAAAACATTGAAGACCCCTGCTCTAGAAGATAAACAAGTTAAACAATCAACACAACTGACAGAAATGAACTTGTTGATGGTTTCGCTGAGCACAAAATATTGTCTGATTTAGTGTGCAGTCAATTTTAAATCTTCTCCTACCGTCATCACATTCTGAACACTGGATAATTTGATAATTAGTTTGCAGGCAAGCAATAGAAACAAAGGTTATAGCATCCCGACTAAAGCCTTACCACTTGCTCAAATCTGGAAACGCAATTAGTTTTGTAATCACTCAACATCTAATCATTAAAGAGCTTCTAACTTTTATACATTTTCTTTTGGATATTTTTGAATTGTAAGATGGTGACTGCTGTTTCTCTGTGTTTCAGGTCTGTTCTCTTGGCATCCAGTGTGTATGTCGGTTGCAGTAAGTTTGCAGTCCATATCTGACTCACACACACACTCACACACACACTCACACACACACACACACACACACACACACACACACACACACAAATTACAAAGTAATCATAAGATAATGATCTTCTAATTCTGAAAACCATATCACATTCATCATATCAAAACCCACAGAGATCTTTTTCTCATAATTACAAGAAGAAAATTGTTACCATGAGAGAAGAAGGGACAATTATGACACTATCTGACATTGGCTTTTATTTCCTCCTTAGTTTGACGCAGTAGGACGTATTGATGTCATTGAGTTATGTAGATGAATGATCAGTGGGAACGTTACTTCATTAGTGATTAACATATTACTGCAGGCAGCGGTTTCATTAATGTGTATAAAGCTGAAAAAAACAGGTTATAAAGTAATCATGGGATATCTGGTCCTTTGTTTTCACATTAACAAATCAAATGTAAAACTAATAGAATCATACAGTAATTGATTTCACAATTATTACTTGAGTTGAATATGAACTCGCCTGTAAACAAATACCTTTGCCCTCTCACCCTGTAGTCTTTGTGTCTCCATCTTCTTTCCACTGTGAATAATAGATAGGAGGGAATACTGACGTGTGTTGGGTTACTTCAACTATTGTGTTACAAGCTGACCTAGAATATGTTAACTACATGTTAATGTTGTTTCTCTGTCCTGGCTCATGATAACTTCCTGTACAAACATCATGCCTCATAGTGACACAGTGGGGTCAAATATACAGACATATTGGATGTTTTTATAATGACGCAAACATATTGTAAGAATGCTGATTTCTGATTGGCAATTGTATATGTGGACACCTCTGGTCTGTTCTAAATCACTGGTCATTGTAAATCACACTGCAGCCCAAAGGAATAGCTGGTATTATTCTATAGTTTTCTTAGCAAATCCCATGAAAAGCCCAAAACCAACATTACATGTGTTAATCTGTCTCTCAATACTGTCTGTCTTCTCTGCTCTGTCTGTGGCTCTCTGCCTCAAGCCCATTGGTTCCTACTGCAGATGCAAATCACTGTTATAGAGGTTATTTTGCCCAGATATGCATACAGGTGTACCTTGAGATTTTGGCTTGGTCTTTGGTGTGCCTTGGCCACAGAAAGGTTGAAAACCACTGCTCTAGTGAACATTTGCAGCAGTGTGTGTGTTCATGGGGATGAAGGAACAATGTGTTTTTTTAACGTTTTGTAGATACTTGTTATAGTTGTTGGTAGGATACACTAATTTAGATCTGCACAAGGGATAAGAAAATATAAAAAATCCCCAGACTACAATCTCCATTATTCATTCATCTGCATTACAATGAAAGGATAATTCCGATTTACAATTTGGCCTTATTTCCATAATTCTGGCCGTGATGTCTATCAAAAACATTACCTTTGTTCTCACTAAAGTCATTGCTGAGATCTGGGAATGGCGCAACATGGTCCGACAGGGCAAAACTTATTTGGAAGAGAAAAAGATGAAATTACTACCCACACTTTCTGATTTGAACCTTTTGGTTCAACTTTGATCTTACTTCACATAGTTTTCCCGTACAAGAATTATTAGCAACTTTAAAGCTGCACTCCCTTTCAGTTTGACCTCCAAATAAAGTGGTTTATAATTTGGATAAACTGTTGTTTTTTTAGAAGTTGTCTGCACTGTTCCCAGACCTCATTAATTACTTTTGTTAATACAGCGTTATAATAACCAATAGAAATTATGGCCAAAAAATAAGACCCAAGTTGTTATGAACAGGAATTATCTATTCATTCAGACTGGTAAAAGGAACCTAAATATGAGCTAAAGTGACCACAAACAACAGTATAAAAAGTGCATGGTTAAAACACAGCCTCTATTTTTTTCCATTAATGTAAGAGCCTTAATGCACAGGAAGAGTCCTGATATAAGAACATTAAAATAATGGACTCATCTGCGCCTCCACCTCATCATTTATTTTCTTATACCAGAACACCTCATTTTGTCTTTCTATACACACACAATTTCTACCTGCTTTGCAAAAAAAGAGAAAACACCTTTTTAACTAATGTCTTTTCTCTCCTTCTGCAGTACTGCCTGTGTATGACTGAAGGCATCCTTCTCTTCTCAGCTGAAGTATCCCCCTTTTGCTTCGTATCTCGGAAAGGTAAAATCCGTCTCCACTGGTTCTGTCAGGCTCTGGTCCTGATAGCTGCTGCCACTGGGCTGGGCTTCATGGTGGCCAGTAAGAACGTGTCGGAGCTCCCCCACCTGGTCACCTGGCACAGTTTGCTGGGCATTTGCACCTTGGCTGCCACCGCGCTCCAAGCAGCTTGCGGTGTCTGCGTGATCTTTCCTAAGCTGCTGCGTCTGTCATCCTCTCCTCTGAGGCTGAAGCTTTACCACGCCACCTGCGGCCTGGTGGTCTACCTGCTGGCCACAGTGACCGTAGTGTCGGCCATGTTTTCAGACTGGTTCCAGGCCACGGTGAAGGGGCTGACCTGGTGGGCCTTCCTCCTTCTGCCCCTCTTCCCAGCCCTGGTGGTGATGAACCAGATCACTAATGCATACCTGCCCCGCAAGAAGATCACCAGCTAGGATGCACAGACACAAGTACAAGGCAGATTCGCTTCATTCCCTCTGTGGCCAAATTGTACTCAGAGGCCCAGAGAATCAGATGGAAGCAAGAACCCTCCACTAAAGCAGCCTTTGAAGGTAAAATAAGTAAAGCAACAGCTTGACATACTGTTTCTGTCGGTCTAACACTGCAGGTATCTGACGAGAAGCTCTGAAGCCTGGACTGTAGTTTTAGCAGTGAAAAAGACAGTGCATACTGTAGATATGTTTGTGGAGGGATGTGCTGTTTTTACAAGGACACAGCTTCAGAGATGAAGGTGATATGGATGATTATATACCAGTCTGGAAATGTAATTTATTTGTTCTTTTATCATATTTTTGTGTTATGTCTATCTTGGCTGCTTACATGAGCTACATTTTAAAGCATTTTATTATTTAAATTCCATCAGTCAATATCTTTTCATATTAAAACTGATTTAAATGACGACATGTACAGTGGAAGTGCTTCTATAGCATATCTACTGTTTGGTTCAGTCTCACGGCTCTCATCAACCCAAGCAAAACAGCTGTGATTATCCCACTGTACACTACCTTCCCTGCACCACACAGACAGACACAGGTAGGGACTAGCTGGTGAGCGTAATGGAGCATTTATCATAAAGAGACTGATATTTCCCTCAGGATTTAATGGAAACCAAACAGCTAAACGGAGAGTGAATATTGGACTGAGATTTATCAGGTGTACACAAACGACTCCAAATGAATACTAATGTTGCTCAGTGTCTGCTGGATCTGAAAATATGAAACTGTTTACTAGCACATTAGCCATAGCGTTGTTGTGGAGGGCTTCTGTTCCTTAGTGGCCACAAAATCAATCAATACAGCTTTAAAGGTTCAGTGTGTAAGATATGCCAGAATTTAAACTTAAAACATTAAAACAATGAACTAACATTATGAACAGAGTGTGAAGAGGTAACAGTGATGACGTTATGTCAAACACGTCTCTGTGTTGTGTTGCAGAGATATCTACTGAAGTTAGCATGCTAACAGCTAGCTGCGCTTCGTCCAGCCTGTAATACCACTTGTTCCTCTGGAGGTGATAGTGAGTCAGTGTAGCTGCAGTCTGCCTCAGTACAGAGGGAGAACAAGTACAGCTGCCTGACTCGAGCACAGTGTTGCCAACTTGGCAACCTTTTAGCTAAATCTAGCAACTTTCCACATTTATTTAATAAAATTGTCAAAAGCTACTAGTGACAAATCTTGAAAAGTGAAAAATGGCAAAAAAAACAAAAAAAAACAAGAATGTACAGAAGAAAGTTAATTTGTAGTTCTAAACATATTTAGGGTGTTTTTACACACTTTTTGTCCAACGACTTTATTCGTCTCTCCTACAGCATCCATTACATGCAAATTAGATGCAAATGAAATTATGCAAATTAGGCGATGACGTCATTTAGCGACTTTTAGGACAGCCAGTAGGATATCTACTTTCCTTACTGAGGAGTTGGCAACACTGCTCGAGCAGACTCAGGGTCCAACATTACATCCATGATCCCTGCACGCTTTGATACTTCATTTAGATTAAATCCAAAGTAGAAAACAACTCGCACCCTTACCTCGTCCTCACTGTCAGCGACAGGCTGGTTCTCCGGTAATATAGTGACGGACAGATCTTCCGTCAGCAGTCAGCAGTGATAGTCAAACTTGCTGTTGCTGCCGTCGTTACACAGGTCAGACCCAGCGCTCCATCAGCCCGCTGTGACTCTGTGCTGGGATCTTTGCCGGCCGAATCTAAGCCGCCAGAGAAACGTTACACGGAGCGTACAGCCCCCAGTGACACAGTAGCACACATCTGAGCTCCACCCGAAGATTATAAGATAGCAGAGATATTTAGACTCTCATTTCAGCAGTCTGCTCTAATGAACTGATAGACAGATTTACACAGGAGTAACAAATACGCAGTAAATGTATCAACACTAGAAGAGATATATACTGTAGAATACAACACACAATATAAAGAATAAATAAAATACAATAAATATGCCAAACTACTACAACTAAAATACAAACAGGTTAACATTCTAAAGTTGTCTTTTTTAATAACTGATGGTTTTGATGATGAATGAATGTAGATTGTATGGAGCCAGTTTAGAGGTGAAATACTGACCACTATTTCTGTGGAGCAGGAGGCTCAGAACTACACACTGAACCTTTAATAGAGCATGGCCACAACAACCTAGACATGACTACAATGATTGTAAACAAATGAGACCATTATATTGTATAATATTATGTTTTATGTGACATTACACTGATTTTGGAGGGTAGAGGGCACTGTCAGCTAAAGCGTTCAGAGTTTCTTATAAGGGCTGTTTGAAAACACACTCTGAACATTTGTATCAGGACAGAAAGCAAAAAGCTTTGTGAGATGCGTGCTCTTCTCAATTTTATTATAAAAATGCTAGCATTAATTGCTAGTGAGACATATATATATGTATATATAATATATGTATATATATAATATAATATATGTAGATATATATATAATGTATATATATATATATATATATATATATCTATGTATATATATATATATATATATATGTGTGTGTGTGTATATCTATGTTATATATATATCTATATATATATATATGTGTGTGTATATATATATATATATATATATATTATATATAGTATATATATCTATAATATCTATCTATAATGTATAGTATAATATATATAATGTATGTATGTGATATATATATATATATATATCTTTGATATATCTATATCTATTCTCTACATCTCTCTCTATCTATCTCTATCTCTATTATCTCTCTCTCTTATTGTATAATTCTCTATATTATACTATTTATATCTTATATCTAATATCATGTTTCTCTTCTCTATATATGTCTCTCTTATTCTATATATATATCTCTATGTTTATATATATTCTCTCTACTATCTATCTCTCTATCTTCTCTATTCTAGTATCTATCTATATATATACTAGAGGGATGAGAGAGAGAGAGAGAGGGAGAGGATAGAGAGAGAGAGAGAGAGAGAGAGAGAGAGAGAGAGAGAGAGAGGAGAGGAGAGAGGAGGATAGAGATAGAAGAGAGAGAAGAGAAGAGAGAGAGAAGAGAGAGAAGAGGGAGGGGAGAGAGAGAGAGAGAGAGGAGGAGAGAGATAGAGAGAGAGAGAGAGAGAGAGAGAGAGAGAGAGAGAGAGAGAGGAGAGGGGGAGAGATAGAGAAGAGAGAGAGAGAGAAAGAGAGAGAGAGAGAGAGAGAGAGAGGAGAGAGAAGAGAGAGAGAGAGAGAAGAGAGGGAGAGAGGGAGAAGAAGAGAGAGATTTTATTTTATTACGTTTGTGGATTTTTTATTTATTTTTTTAGTGTTTTATATATTATATAGATATGATTAATATATATATATATATAGATATATATATATACATATATATATGTATAATATATATATATATGTATATATATATATATATATGTATATCTCTATTATATATGTTATATCTATATCTTTTCTATCTATATATATTATTTTTCTATATGATGTATCTTATATGTCTATATATATGTAATATATTATTAATAATATTGTCTGTATATTTATATGTATCATATCTATATATATATCTATATCTGTATATGTATAGTATTCTATTGTATATATTATATTATTATATCTGATATATATTCTGTCTCTATATATATATTTCTTTGTATATATATTATGTTATATATTATATGTATATGTTATTATGTATATATATGTTATATATATGTATATATTATTATATTGTAATATATTATATGTATTTTGTATATACAAAATACATGTCTACTCAGGTCTTTGCTGTATGAGGCGATCAGAATGTAAGTTGTTGCTTTGTATTTCATCCATTGTCAGCACCATCTGTAATAAACACCATACTACATTTGAGTTTGATTGTTTGTTTATTTCTAATGAGACAAATCCACCCTTGAACAGCCATTTTATCCTGGTGATCTATTTGTGACCTGCAATAACAAATGACATCGTGGCTAAAGTGTGACAGAAATCTAGTGTAGAAGAGTGAAACCAGTTTCTACACCTGCAGTAGCAGAGAGCCCAGAATGCAATGCAGCCACAACATGTTACCTTTATGTTCCAGCCTCAGAAAGTCAAAGGATGCTGCAAGTATTGTATATTTATTTTACCATTAACAAATCCCATGAAAAGACCTAAACCAACAATGAATGTATTTTTCTGTTAATCTAAAGCATGAAATATGTTATTACTCTGTACTGATGAACTCCATGGGTATCCAAAAACTATTAAAACGTGTACAATTCTTCACTACCATGAACACACACAGTGAAATTTATTGTGAATCAATCCCAAACACACTCTCCTGCTGCTTGAGTAATGTTTGCTTAGAAGTAAAAAGCGACCACCTGTTTGAGAAGCCTTTATTAAAAATAAAACTTGTGAGCACTTTTTAAAGATGTACTTCTTCAGTAGGATCCAATGGGCTTAGGGCTGAGAGCCACAGACAGAATAGGGAAGTTGAAGTATTGGAAGGCGAACATGTTGGTGTTGGTCTTTTCATGGGATTTGTTGACAAGAAAAATAAAATCCTTCAATGAACACACTTTCAAACCATCACATCTCAGTCAGCATCAGTGAAGGACTGAAAGCTCAACAAAACGATTGTAAAACTTTCATCCATGAAACTTATTCTAAGGTCAAGAACCTTCAGTCTCTACTCGTGGCCAGACCCTCAGCTTTAACAGAAAGTCCACATTGTGTCTGTAGAGGCTGGTTGTGTGGCTAGTGTAGTAACTAGTAGAGATATCCGAGCAGCCGGCTGAGCTCAGCTTTGTTTTTCTGCCTTTGTGTTTGACTTTCTGTGCTCTATGGGCACAACCCTTATAAACCAACCTGGGTTTCTGAATATAAACTAAAGTCAAACACACATTCAGTATATTTAAATAAAAATGCAAAACAACTACCACAGAAAAGATTTTGGTGGACTAAACATGAAGCTTCATCACAAAGAGTCCTTGGCCTGAGAATGATGTCAGTTTGGCCTATGTTGTAGAAGAGACGACACAACTGCTCAGTGTCAGAGTGATGCTTCAGGGGTCAGAGTTCATGATTAAGAGCCAGGATCTGACTGTTTGTCCTCACAGATGAAGGTGACTGAGCTGTTGAGCAGGTCATACATGTTGACCTCCACCACCTCCGCTGATGACACTCCCTCTCTTCCACCTGCCAGGGCCACAAACACCTGCTGGCCAGCTGCCAGCTGGGCCTGCTCCTCACAGACCATTGACTCCGCCCCTTCATTGCCTGTAGGCTCTGTTGCAATCACCTGATTGGACAGAAAGTCGTATATTCAATATTTCTATTTTTATTTATTATATTCACCTTTGTGCGCAGGTTCGGTATTTAACTCCGTTCAGAATAATATTCACAAATATCATGGACAATATTTTCCTATTTATCTAAAGCTGAGGGCTGCACAGGCTGTGCTATATTTCCCAGCTCCTTACTGTGTGCGAGGAGGAGGCCTCCTGCTCCTCAGGTGTCTCCATGTGGCAGGAGAGCAGGTGCTCCTGCAGCTCCAGCTGGGTGGAGCAGAGCAGCGAGCAGAGGGGGCAGCTGGACGCGTCGACATGCTGGCTGCTGATGTGCTCCTGCATCTCCTCCTCCGCACCCAGCACAGCCGGGCAGTACGGACAGTGCACTGCTGGTGCCGCTGAGCCTGGAGAACGGACAAACAGGATCAATAAAGACGGTCAATGACGAGCTGCTGTTATTCATTTATATTGTCACGACAATGAGGGCAAATACAGGATGTGATACTCTGTCTTCTCCCTTGAACCCAACTGCTAAAGTAGAAGGATGAAGCCCTTCGGTATGACAGATATTGTTGTGTGACCAAGCTGTGATCAGCACCGAAACATCTACTAGAGGATCAAAACTGAAAATAATAAAAAAAAGACTGAAGACAGAATCTTGTTAAAGGGCCAAACCAGTGTTTTTATTTGAACTACAAATCCAATCTGGGCAAATTTAAATTATGCTAAAGTTTAGTCATTCATCACATTGAACACCACGCTTGCTTTATTTACTTTGCTTTTCTTTGCATTCATGATGCAGCTGTAAATTTGGATTAATTCTCCACTGTATGAGGGCTTCAACAGAAGTCCTAGCAGACACACACGATGCCATACACGGTGGCGGAGAACCTCCTTCTAGTTTAAGTCTCTCAGGACTGAAGTTGTTTTAGTAAAACTAATTGAAATCAATGTGGGAAATGGTGGAATTGTCCTTTAAACACAAGGATGCTTATCAGATTTGTGGAGTATTATTACTTAGTACTATTGCGATGCATTCCACTTTCAACAATAAAACTCTTGACTGTTTTTTTCCTCACAGATTTCAGATTGCATATCTACTAAAGGTGTCAGAGATATTTGATTGTTTAATCAAATTGTTGGTTTTATTTTTCATCTCTCCTTGGATGCCCTTTTAGCACCAGGAGCTATGTCTTACAGTGAACAACAACACTATTACTTTGCTCTCACACTGATTATTACACATTCAGTTATAACTTTTGCAGTAAATTTCTGAAGCATGCCTTGTTGAGATGTGGCAAAATATTTCTCTTGATGCTAAATAGTTTTGGTGCAGGGCCTCGTTGTCAGGGCTCACATGTCACTATCTACCTTATAATGTGAGTCTGTATTACATCTGGTGTGCTGTCCTCACCTTGGTGCTCAGCAGCCTGGTGTTTGGCTACACTGGCAGCGCTGGGAAAGAACTTGAAGCAGACGTCACACTGGACCAGAGTCTTGAGCTGCCGGGTGTGGTTAGCAAACACATCAGGGTGGTTGGTCCTGTTGTGGTACCAGAGGCCTGACAGTTGCTATGGCAACAGAGAGGGATATATACATAAACTACAAAGCACACATTGTAAACAATTAAAGAGATTCACCTCAGAGCTGTGAAGCTGAACAGTCTCCTCATACCTGGTAAGACTTGTTGCAGAGGTCACAGCTGAAGGGCTTGGTTCCAGAGTGTGTGCCCTTGTGTTTGTCCAGCAGGGCGGCGCTGGTGAACACCTTGTTACAGGTGGGACACTTGTGGAACTCCTTTGGGTGGAACTCCTGGATGTGCTGGCGATGCTCCTCCAACGAGGAGAAGCTAAGACAACACTTTTGACAGTCATGAGGCTCCAACAAATCTGAGTGGGAACAAATCCATAATTATTACATTATTGTGTCCGCCAATTGCTTGCATTCGGTACATCATTTATTCTGCAAATGTGTTTCTTTTGCTCTTTAATACAGCATAACAATATGGAAGGTGAGGATTTAAGAAAAAATCTATAAGTTGAATATTCATTTTTTATCTTTTTCTAATCGATGCAACAGTATGTGATACACACAGAACAGTTTTCTTCAAAATGCAGCCTGAGTGTGAGTGTGTTCTTACTGTGGAAGGTGTGCAGGTGGACAGTGAGTCCGCTGGCCTGGCTGTAACCTTTGCCACATTCTCGGCACACATAAGGCCGATCACCAGTGTGTGTGCGCACATGACGTGTCAGTTCAATGGACTGGGCGAAGACGGCCTTACAATACTGACACACATACATCTTTCCTAAACACAAAGAAGAAAGCACAGACGGAAGTGACTGGACATGCAGAGACATCACTGAGGACAGATTTCTCAAATCACAACGCAAAGGTTAGCCTCACTTTTCAGGCTGTGACACGTTTCAACAACTCAAAAAGATTTGGAAACATTTAGATTTTTATTCTTTTAGTGAAGCGCATGATTGGTCCAATTCAAGATATAAATAATAATTTTAATAATGGAGAAGGAGGGTTGCATTCAGAAGGTATTCAATATGATCGTTTATCGACCAACAATATAAGCATTTTCTTTTGTACTACACAGGTGTGTGTTTGTGTCTCTGTCTGTCTGTCTGTTTTTGTGTGTGTCTGTTTGTGTCTGTCTTTGTGTTTGTGTGTGTGTGTGTGTGAGTTACCCTCAGAGTGTTTCTTCTTGGTGTGGTATGCAAGGGCAGCAGCTACACTGAAGCTCATGTCACAGTGTTTGCAGTGGTAAGGTTTCTCTCCTGTGTGCAGCCTCATGTGATTCTTCAGAGAAGAGTTGGCGCCAAACTTTGCACCGCAGTCCTCACAAGCAAACGGTTTCTCTTCAAAGTGCTCTGTGCGCTTGTGGTAAATCATTCCTGGAATATGACAAAAGGGAGCAGAAACATTACAATGAAACAAAACAAACGGTGACATCTTATTGATGCATCCAGACCTCCGGGTCCGAAAAGCCAATGTGGAATTAAACCTGTATCCTCTCTATTATCCAGCATGAAGCGACTTCACTGGTTGCAAAAAGAAGTCCATGAGTCTATATGAGATCACTGGAGGATCTGGGTAACTTTATAGTCGAAAGTCGAGCCATTTTGGCTTCATGCACCACTGAGCAACTTTAATAGGAATGAACAGGGCCCCACCTCTAATGCTGGATCCAGTTATCTTTATTCACACATGGCTTCAAAACAGTAGTCCACAAACCGACAGGTGACAACGTTTAATGGCTGCATCTGAATTTTCATTTTACACATTTAAAATCAGTTTGTAAAATGAGACATTAATTCAATTTGAAGTAAAGGATCGTGTACCATTACTGTATTAGCCCAAATATAAGACGAGAAAATATTCCTTTCTGGAAATTAGATGAGGTAGAGGTTGTAATGTATTCAAGGATTACACATCAAGTACCATTGGAATGTTAAATTACAGTTAGAACGTGTTGCATTCTGGGTTATTTGCGGACTTAATGTTGATAGCCAGTGAGCTTCTTCCAGTCTGCTCGTGGAACGTGTTTTGGAGGAAGTGGAGTGAAAATGAGGGTGGTTTAATATCCAGGCTAATACAATATTGTACTTTTGTGAACGAGGCAAGATGCTTCATGGTCCGCCGACTCAGCTCAGCAGCTGACGGTAAGTAACCGATATGAAAGTTCCACTCCCTCACACAGAACCAGCGACACCTCCCGCACTCATCAAAGCTAAAGCTAACATGCTGCTAGCAATGCAACGTTGCTTTCCCTTTGGTTGTTGTGTTTGTAAATGTGTCAGCTGAGATTGTCAATGTAACTGTGCACTATGCTGTAGTGTAGGTAGTTTCATTTCAGCTTGACCTGCAAGTTCAGGCGTCACAGCTCGGAGTGTAAAACTGGGCATTCTCATTTGTGTTGCGTACAAACATTGAGAGCGAGTTCCAGGCGTAACTCTTACTGGACCAGCAATTCTCACCGGATGGGTGTGCGAAGGTTCGCCCGCAGAGGTCACAGGCCACCTTCTTCTTCACTCGTGCTGTGTTGCGGTGGGCCTCGGCCCGATGCCGCTGCAGGGCCCGCTGGTTGGCCAGCTTCTTTGGGCACTGCGGGCACTGCTGCTCACACTCCTGGGACATGGGGCAGCGCTTAACGTGGGCCAGCATTCGACACTTGTAGGCAAAACCCCTCTTACACCAGCGACAGGAGTAGGGCTTGGAGGGGGAGGAAGAAGAGGAGGATGGGGGGGAGGAAGAAGAGTCTGTTGTAGCATTTATGACTTTCTCGTCCTCTTCGGTCTCCTCCTTTATGTCTTCTTCCTCTCCCTCCTGCTTTTCTTCATTGCCCGTGCCGTTCTGCTTTTCTGAGACAACTGTAAAGGATGGAAAAAGGTTGAAAAATCAATGGAGGCAAAATATGTGTAAAAAATACCATTTTATATTAAATATAGAGGCGCTGCAGGGATGTTCTTGCATTCTATAGAATCAAGAAAACATCTTTGTTTGGTACAGATCCCCTCAAAAATCACACCCTAATCATTTCAAATAACTTTTTCAATGAAAATGAGAACGATGAAAAAATATCTTAAATCATTTTGCAATTGCAATATTAGTCAACATAATCACAATTCGATTTTTTTTTTTTTTTTTTTTCAGCCCCTCATTTTTTATTGACAAAGAAGATATCTTCTCACACCTCCAGTTTGGTTTGCGTCAGGCTCCTCTGTGTTCTTCTCCGCCTCTTCCAGCAGAGAGAGCAGTGGTGTGGGGAAGGAGGAAGGAGCTTTGTGATGAAGAGTCCGGAGCAGCCTGAGGAGCGCTCCCTCGCTGAGCTGCCCCTCCTTCACTCGGCTCATCAGCTTCTCCAACACTGAGCGTGGATCTGCCTCCTCACAGCACTCACACACAACCTGGCAGGAGCAGAAAGGCACCTTATTTCCCTCAACTGCAGAGCGATCCGGCCCTTTATATTACCGACACTTACTCCTGACTGTACCTGCTTTATAACAATACTTTATCATCAGTAAGAAGCCTCCCTGTTTTAATTTGATATTAAAGCAAACTCGAAACCTCTCACTCATTTTTACATGGTGTCTTGATTACAGAGTTTATAGCAGTTCTGTGCAACATACAGTACAAGTCAAAAGTTTGGACACACATTCTCATTTAATGTGAATGTGTGTCCAAACTTTGATGGGTACTGTATGTGAATAAAATATGATTGGTGTATAACGCCTTTATGCCTGACAAAAATGTATTTGACAGCCTGAAATGTGTTCGCACTCTGCTCCGTCCCACATCTGAAATGCCTCCACATTTGAAAATAAACTTCATGTTTTATATTTATTGTTGCCTTCCTTGCAACATTAATTCCTTAGCACCAGTAGTATTTGTATTTCCTCTGATTCATATTTCTGTGCATTACACTTTACAACACTTAGTTCTAATGAATCCCACATTACATCTTCTAATTAAGTTCTGACATTCTGTCAAATGATCCTTGCGATGAGACTTGAATGGATCTGATCAAGAATGGAGATGGAGAAACGTGGAGAATACAGCAAAGGAAGATATCAGCAAAGGTTCAAACATTAAAAAATATTATTTGCGAAAAGATATTAGCTGTAAACATATTAAAGATATTCTAAGATTAAAGGTATAAAAAGGTTTCCTGTGGAGTCTGTGACGTCTGGAAGACTTCTACCAAGTAATAATGGATGTCTTTACATACACACATTGTGTCTTGGAAGGTAACAGTGAATGCAAACATCACTTAGTTCTTTTAACCTTCCTATGTGGGTAGACAATGGTTACCTGTCTCTGCTGTTCATTCAGGCTTCCCTGTGCTGCCTGGCTCAGCAGCTCCAGGACAGACGACATGTTGGAGAGGAGCTCCACGAGCTGAGAGGAATGTTCCAGAAAACCAGCTGCAGGCCCGTTTGATTCCTTGGCTGCCGTTGTGTTGTTTTCTTCCACTTCCACTTCTGAGGATTTGGCTTCTTCAGGCTCTGTGTACACATATATGAAAAGAAAGTGTTAGGACAGTTAAGTTGTTTTTGTGTTGTAGGGTTGTTGTATTGGATTGTGCCTAATAAACTAGTAACTCAGTATAATATGCCTTCAACACATGTTCCTAAGCCTTTGACATGGAAAGCAGCTGAAACGGACCTGAGGGCTCAGAGAGCTCCACACAGGTTCTTTTACATGCTGGTTCTTCTGCGTCTTCACTGTCACTCTGACACTCTTTCTCCTTCAGCTCAGCCTGAAGCTCCAACTTGTCTGAAGTCGTGTCGTCTTTGTTGGGTGAAGCAGAACCCTCAGGGTTTAGGCTCTGGACTTTGTTGATCACGGTGAGGCTGGATATCTGTGTAGAAGGGACCGGGGTCTGCTGGTTCACAAGACTAGTGAGGACGTTTTTGAAGCCGACAGCCACGTCGAACATCTGCAGGCTGTCTGCGGCGGCGACGATGCGGCTGACGTTGTGTTTGCCAAGAGGCAGCTTGCCGGTGTAGACCATGTCCAGCAGACAGCCAAACTCCTGCGAGGAAACCATGGCAGTGTCGATGGAGATGGTGTCGGAGTCATCCAGGAGAGACCTGACAGAGGAAGATAACTTCATTGCTTTTCAGGATCCCATTTAACACCAATTACAACTATAAGACTTATCTAAGTCCCAAACCTTCCCAACTATCCCACTACAAGTCATCTTTCCTTTCATTACCCACTTGTCTTTACAGTGCTATGATTAATATGGATTTGTTAAATGACCAAAGAAACATAGTAGAGATGTGGCGACTGGCTTCTGACTAGGGCTCAACAAATAATTGGAATTTTATTGAAACTGCAATATGGACTAGTGCAATATCTAATCGCAGGAGGCCAGTATTAGTTAAAGGAAAAATATGTGTCAAAATATCATTCTGAATTAAGTATTGTGGCGCTGCAAAGGTGTCCCGGGCTACAGAACATATTCTAAAGAATCTTTGTTTTGATCAAATCCTGGTAAAGAAAAAACATAATCACACCATGGTCATTTTGATTTGAATATATTTTTTAAATGAAAATGAGAATAATGATACAAACATTATTATTCCCTCTAATATTGTGAAGCGTTATTTTTTCCAAATTGTTCAACAATACTTCTGACTGGTTGTTCTGCTCACATACTGCAGTTGGTAAAAGCAAGAGATGAACTACATGAAAGAAAGTTTCTCAGATCTTCCTGCAACAGAACCAAATTAAGTTGTGGATCAAATTCATGAATATGGGGGTGACGTGGATGTCTACTACTAAAGCTGTAAACATGACACTAGGACTCCATTTAGACTTATTTAAGTCACAGAAATGACTTGGGATGTAACTTGGATTTGAGTGTTGTAAGACCTCTGCCTGAGACTTATAAGCATAAACAACGAGTCACATTTTGACCTAGTAAAGCTTTGAAACAATAACAAATGGGTAAGACATGTCAGACTGTCATAGTCCTTATCATATCATTTCCAGTTGTGTGGCTATACGGTGCATATAGCCACACAACTGGAAATGATATGATCAGGACTATGCATTGAAAGGACCTGGACTCTATTGAAAAGAAAATGCAGTGTTAATGAAAATGTCAGCAGTCATTGCAAACGGCTTGCAATTTGACTTGACTTATGTGCGCAGGTTGATGTTTTCTTGAAATATTATGACTTTATTCTCATTAAATTACAAAATAAATTCATAAAATATTAGAGAACACATATGTGGGAAATGTTTTGAAAGTGTAAAAAGTTTAGAACATGACCAGGATTCTTGCTTAAACACATGTGTAGTATTTGTGAACTGGCTTAACACTTTGACAAAATTATATTTTTTGATCTTTTATTTTGTCAAACTACTATTTGATGAATGATCACAAAATTATATTTGGCACTTGAGACTGTGCAAACCAATCTCTGCAGATCATCTTTCAAATCCCATGCTCACACTACCTGAAGAGCATGCTGGAGGCGGCCAGTACCAGTTTATGTGCACGGTGAGGGCTGTCTCCCACCAGGATGGTGCAGTCACACAAGTGGCCCTCTTTCCTCAGAGCCCATAGCTGCTGCATCAGCTGGCTGCTGTAGTTGGGTAGCTCCAGCATTTTCTATGAAGTCTGGAGGGGCAGAATGTTCCGTCCTCTTCTATGGAGAGAGAACGTCATGTCAAACTCAATTTACAATTTCTTTCATTTTCAGCAAACATGTACATTATTAGAAGTTGCTGGAATCCTGAGCATATCCTTTGTATGTACTGGTGGAATGGCACACTTAATTAACAGAGTACTGATTTTATTTGTAAGTTTGGCGTTTTAAATTAGTTTACTATATTGAATGCTACCGGCTTCCATCACTATATAACAAGAATGAAACGAGTCAAGTACTTTAATTGAAACTGTGCTTGTGTGAACGTTGTGTGCATTGGATGTTTGCCGAATTACAACATGGATCACAACTATTCATAACTAGTCTTAAGTAATGCTCTTTGAGTTAAGTGCCTGCAGCATTGAGCAATCCCGCATTTGTTTGCCATTTGTATAGATTTTAGCATATGCAAAAGTGGCGTGTTCAAATAATATATGTTGTACACTGCTGTGCCTTCGCAACATTACGAAGCAAGTGGTCCACATTCAATAAGCAGCCGACTGTTTGCTCAGCTTACAGGTTTACGATACGGAGGTTCACACAGACTGGAACGTTATGGGTTCACAGGCTCTTCAGTCAATATTTACAAGAATAGCTACATAAGCTTGCTCTAGCAGGCTATCCGTCACTAGCTTTAGCTACGGATGCTAATGTAATGTAGAAAATGTGACTAATGTTAGGTTAGAGAAAGTCATTGGGATACATGAACAGGTAAACTCTGAATAAGAGCCTGACGGCCATCCGACATGCAGCTTCCAGTCAATGGATGTCTTTACCTTAAATCATTCAAACGATCCGTGTCTTTATTTAAACTTCTTTGCTGAACAACTTTGCTGTGCGCAATAAAGCTTAGCCGTTTTGAAATGGCGACAGGCGGTACGGCAACCAAATGGGTACGTTTCCGGTTAAGGGAAATACTGCTCTAATATGCATTTCAAGCTGCCTCCATACTATATAAACGTACCTTTGAGAATTTAACTTGACTTACTTATCCGACAGTGGACAGGAGCACATAGCAGCTCATAGCATATACTGCTCCCAATACTTCTGGTTTTCTCCCTTTTGACACTTAATTGTCTTTCATCCTCTTGTGGAAAAATGTGTTTCTCACTATTGGCAAAAACAGAGCTTTTCGCTCTTTGTCCTTACTTTGCTAAGCATATTCGTTGGATAACAGTTTGGACTTTGCCTCTCAAAAGTTGTATTTTCTCAAATTTAAGGAGTATTTAAATATAAATTGTCCTTTAGCAAAGCTCAACCTGAAAACTTACAATATCTATTCTGGCAGTCAGTAGTCTAACAATATATGCAAAGATGTTTAAAAATGTATTAAAGATATATTGTACAAAGGTGTTGCCTTATTTTATCTGTAAATAAAAACTATTAAATCCTATACCAACTTTGAATTTTGCAAGGAATCTCAAAAGGAAAACAGCTGTGCATATTTCACTTATTTGGTTTGATTCTGTCAACACAACAAACCCTTTCAGTCCTTTATTCAGCGATTTCGAGGACAGCTGAATCGATGGAAAATAGTTTCAACAATGGAAGAAACAACCTGTTGGCACAGTGACCACGTCATTACTAATAATATTCAATAGGTGTGGATGTTGCATCAGGCCAATAGCGTTGCTCTCATAAACACTATACCACCAATACCACATTCTATTTGTTGAATCGCATAATTACAAGTATGTGAGTACAGAGTGCTTTGAAAATAACTTTATTGTCCATAAGAAATAACAGTGAAAAGAACAGGACATATCACTGCTTGCATTCTGTTTCTCACTTCCAACTCTCAAGGAATCACCCTCTATACATACCGTGTAGCTATGTATCTCTAAATGCCACATGGAGTATATGGATATAGATTTGCTGTAGAGGTAATTAATGTTCTAACATTTAAGAGCAGTTATATTTGTAATACTTAACAGTTACTCGTGCATTCTTTTGACAAACCTGAAAACTCTGCAGTGAGAACACAAGCTTCCACATAATCAAAAGAAAGAACATTGTATTGAATTTGTCTGCCATAATTTAAAAGAGTCAAAAACAAAGCCCATTTTCTTGAGTAAAAGTAGAACTTAACTGAAACCAAGCCTCAGAATACAACAGATCCACTTAGCTTCCTCATCCGGTTTCTATTAGTCAGGTAGCAGCACTACCACACAGTCCTTCAGAATGATTAGGAATTTTAAATATCAAAGGCCAGCTAACCCTATGTAGAGAAAAACGGCGGCTTTGCAACATAGTCACAGTTTTATTAAAGAAAGCCTACTCAAAACGTAAAAAAACAAATTAAAGCACTTATTTATATATGGACACTTGACAAATTCAAACTTTCTTTTAAAATGTCCATTCGTCATCTGTCCAATTCAAGCATAGCTACAGCCCAGCTTTCCTCAGTGCCCCAGGAGCCCAGTGCCTGCAGAGACAGAAATTCTTAGATTAAATCAAAACTAAAAACACACTCCACCAGAAAAGGGTTTAGCCACCCAATACAGTACACAACTAACACAACTGATTTAATTGACTAAATATTCAGGTCAGACATTTGTGTATGTTTGGTCAGTATTCAAATATTTGGCTTCAATGCCAAGCCCTAAAAATAAGGTTAATTCTTCAGACAAATAAATTATCATCAACTGTGAATTGGAAATTCTAAGACGAGGCAAAATCCAACTAACTATTACTAAGATAAAAGTGTAGTGCTGTGACGTTTCCTGTATTCTGTGGCCTCTCTGACCTGGTTCCATTCCTCTGGGTCGATGCCCACATCTCACTTTTTTCAGCAATTTAAATAGAATAATGAGGTAAATTCAGTTTGATTATCGGGGTAGTCCCCCTGAGTTGTAACGCATTGTGTAGATAATAAAGATGATCACTTCCTACTGGATAAGGAAGAAAAAAAGAAAACAAACATTTCGAAACAAATGAAGAAAAAGTATGCTCACCTTTAAATCCCTCTTCAGGCATTCTCACTGTGAACGAAAGAGATGAGAAACTAAGTATTGTTAAAATATTTTGTTTTATAAATGTAATATAGAGGAGGTGAAGATAACAGCATTTACCCTGATAGACATCATCCATTGCAGCATAGTCTGCTATTGGCTCATCAGCCTGTAAGGACACAATGGAAGGAATGTTTTGGATTAAAGGAAAATGTCTGTAATCACCATCAAGATCATTTGATGCTGTGGTGGTTAAGATCTTTATTTAGAAAATCTAAGTATGGAGTACCTTTAGACATATGATGCACTCGGGGATGACGCCTAGACTACCCAGTGTGGCCGAGTCGTCTGTCAGACTTTTTCCATCAATGGAGAGGTTCTGGTCAAAGGGAGCCACGGAGAAGGCGTGCATAATCTACAGGGTCAGAAGCACAGCAGTTACTTTTGTGAATACAGACTACTCATTACCTACAGAGCACAGTAATCAGAACACTTCTATTACAATATTTGATCATAAGCCGTTCTGGTTCAGGGCTTTACGTGAACAAACTTCACTCTAAGCTTCCTCAAGATGTCATTAACGATTTGTTTTTCACGTTCAATTTAAATGCTTCAGGCTTGTGTCCAGTAACATGGAGCTCTCACCTGTATTTTTAGCTCTTTAAGTGTCTGAGTAGCTGAAACGATGAGTGCTTTCTCTCCTCTGAGTTTCCTGTGCCGGGTGCTTCTCCTGATTCCACCTAGTTTGGTCATGTGGGTCACAGGAACTGCAACTGCTGATGTTGTGCTGCTGTCATCCAACTTTATGCGCTTTGCACCATCTTGTGACTGAAAGAAAGTATTGTGATTATTAGCGGTTAGGATGAGTAGTAACATTGCAGAAGCCAGCAAGAGTAAGCCAGATTTTTAAATGATCTAATTGAAAAACCCAGCCCACTGTTGCTAAATCTAGTCGCCAAGCAGGCAACACTGGCAGCCCGTCCCTTCAGATCATCAACAACAACAACAACAACAAATTAAGCAGAAATAAGAACAACAAACGCCGTCTTGTGATATTTTAGACAAATTACAGTCGGTGCTGGACGGTCCCTGAAGTTTGTACAGTGCCGATTGTCGAGGAGTATTTGGCTGTCCTAAAGTTTCTCTTTAGACCATTTTGAATAGTTGTAAAGTAAATGTGTTCCAGTGCAAGGAACCTAAAAATGAAGGAAGGGTCATTATGTCAGCATTTCAATTTTGCATTGGTGCTACTTCCAGTGTTTCCCCTACCATTGTCCACCATTCAAGGGTTAGGGTTATTTTTATATTTTTTTATATTCACAACTCACTTTTCACATTGCTCTTCTATTAAATCAACTAAACGTTTATGTTATTTATCTCATTTATGTGCACGTTTTAATGTTTACTGTCTACTTTGCGCATTCACATTCTCTCCTCTGCTCTGTTTTGCGAAGGGCGGGGCTTCACTCCACACACACACGTGCGCACACACCTACAGTCAGAGACAGAGCAGAGGAAAGGAGGGGAGGGAACTAAAGATAAACACGCATAAATATAATTTACAGCTTGATTGGTTAGTTACTGGAGCTGCTGCCCCCGCGACCCGATCCTGGATAAGTGGTAGACGATGGATGGATGGATGGATTGGTTAGTTATGGATAACAAAGATGCTCTATTACAATCAAGTTTGACGAGAGAGGTTAGAGACAAAAAGGCACCATCTCCGGTGACGCTCCAGCTGTTTGCTGCTATAGTAATGCTCTGAATATCTTATAGATAACCGTTTACTACCGTTACTGTAGCTATAGCGTGTTAGTGGACTTACCTGGCTGAAGTCTGGGTCTTTCTCTCCATCTACCTTTGGAGGTTCTTCCTTCTCCTCCTCTGCCTCAGAGCTGCTGGCGTTCAGTTCCGGAGCCGTCTCCTTTATCATCTATGCAAAGGACAACAATTGAGAATCTGTGGATCTCATGTCTTTATGTGAAAAACACCCAACAGTTGTCACTATTTGGATAACCTAAAATCTCTATTTTTTTATACCCTCTGGTCTTCAATGACTTTGCGGATGTAGATGGTTGCTTGGGTATACTCTCTGAGGTCCCTCTGCTGCTGGAAAAGGAAGCTCTCTCTGCACTCCCAACAGATATCTGAACACATAAACACGCACACACATGAATATCCAAAAAAGCAAGGATGTTGAGAAGCCAAAAAGGTCAAAGCATCAGTCCACCCAAAATATTGAACTGTGGGTGTGTTATGAAGAGCCACAATCTCGGAACCCATCGGCTCTCCGTCTGAAGACAATAAGCCTCTCTGGTGCAGCTAGCGGATATCTTGGTCAAGACTTCCTCTTCTGTGCGCCAGACTTTGTTAACAGTCCGATTAGCAACGTCAGACATGAGAATGGAGTTGAGAGGCGACGTCTACAGTTTCAGAAGTAGTCTAATAGTAAAAAGCGAAATCATCGTCAGGCGATAGCAGGTTGTTTGGTAATTGCATTTCATCTTGTGCTCTCCACAGATTGTTTACCTGCATGCAACCAAAGCATGCTCAAAACCAGATTGGTCAATACTACTTGGACTACAAATGGAAACCAGATACCAAAATCTTGTCCCCTTACATTCATATGCAGAATCTGGTTATAGAGATTACGAAGATCGTAATTCACCTAATCCAAGTTCCATGGACATTTTGATACTTTTTATCACTGTAAAACAGCGTCACTATTGGAAGCCTTTATAAAGGCTGTAAATACTTGCTGTCTACAGTCTCTGCCCTTCACAAAGGAGCAAGATACAAACAAAGTCACCTTTAAAGCCTACAGGTCGTGTATGATATTCAATAATATATTTTGAGTATTACTTCAAGTATATGAAAAAAGAGCATTAGAATAAACATTGTAAAACTGAGCCGTGAATATGTGACGTGAACCATTTCCCCTAACTTTGCACTCTTACCAGGCTGAGTAGTGTACTGAGTAGTGGGACCATTGAGGGTGGTCTGTTTGAAGCAGTGGATGGAGATTGGCTGGTCCACAATGAAGAGTCTGCCGATCACTTCCCATTCGCTGGGCCAGAGCAGAGCTACACTGTGCAGGACAAACAGCACAACAAACAGCACAACATGAGACCACAGCAGCGTCAATCAATAATACATCACTTCAGGGTTGTTTTTCTATAGATTTTCATTTTATTCATGCAACCTGCCAAGTTAAATTAAAATCTACACATCTTTTTTGATTCAGATTTGACTAGACCATTGTAGTTTATAAAGAATAAGGACCATTCTGGTTGTTTAGATATTGACACGGTTAGCTCAGGAAATGAGTGCATGCATAAAGTGTGCAGACAGAGTAAGTAGGGTCAATGCTGCCTCACTTGGTTTAGGGTTTATTATTAGTAGGTCTGTGTATTGGCAAGAATCTGGGCAAAGGATAAATGTCATGATACAGGGGTTACGATTCAATATATTGCGATATTTTAAATCAAATTTTAGGTCAACTGTTTTAATGGAATGGGAACAGTGGGATCTGCATTGGCATCCAACATGATCCCTGTAACATCCAACATGATCCCTGTAACATCCAACATGATCCCTGTAACATCCAACATGATCTTATCCACTGTCTGCCACAAATCTTTGCATGTAAACAATTAAATAAAAATGGATAGTGTTTTGATAATTGATACAGTATAACAAGACATAATATAGTGTTACTTAAGTGTATTGATATTTTCTTACACCCCTAATTATTAGCATAAATTACAATGGACAGTGAAGTTTCATTGCGGTTCCAGTTTGCATGGTGTCAGGAGTAGAATTCTCATGGAACATTTATCTGGTTTGTTTAGTGAGTTAAATCAGCAGAACTCACTGTTGTGCATCTCCGTTGATGAGGGAGTCGTAGGTGAACATGAAGCCTCCGTGAGGACAGAGCAGCAGAGTGTTGCCCACATTAGACACTGGAGAGGATTTAGTGGGCCTCCTATAAAAAGCGCACACATGAGAGAAAGATTACCACTTGAAAGGCTAACATGCAATTTTACAGCCATTCTTATCCAACATCATTAGGGATGGGCCAACTCACAAATGAAAGAGTCAACCCTAATGCAAACTACATAAATGACATTGGTTTAGTCATTACAAATGACACACATCTCATATTCTTGCACAACTTGTTTTTGTACTAACTCTTTACTAAGGATGACCCTGTTCTTCAGAGCATAATGCAAACTTTATTTTTGTTGACAGTTTGATAACAAGCACAGTAATTTAATTGTATTAGCCTCTTGAAACAAACATACCTGATGAATTTTCTCCACTCATCCACAAAAAACAGAGGGACTATGTAAAGTACATCTGTGCCCTAGAAAGACAAACAAGAGAGCATTTACTGTATTCACCTGGATCATCTGCTTACCGAGCCTCTATATATATTCTTTATAGACATTTGGCCTCTTTTTCAATAACTATATTTGTGTGAAGAGGTTACATGACACCTTGGTGCTTGGCTTTGTGTCTACCTGAGGCCATTTGTTGAGTATTGGCCGGTTCTTTTCATTGAAGAGGTTGATCAGTTGGTTCTTCTGGTCCAGGGCCATCATCTTACTCACCGCCTCGTTGTCCTTTTCTTCCTGCTCTAATGTCTGGACACACAAGAGACACAAGTTTGGATTTCAAAACTAACTCTCCCAAGACACATCCACCAACTGTGGATGCCATGACTCATTAGTCTATGTGCCTGCTGTCTGACAATAGCTATCGTTCATTTGGGTTGATTAATAGTTCCACGTTAAGGTGTTACAGGACATCAACAGAGCTTATGCACATAGCTGTCATAGCTAAGGCGCACGTCCTTAAAATGTAACTACACATTGAGTAACACATGCAGATCACAAAAGCTGTGATCATTCAGCTTTAATCCTACAAGTCTCTGATGCTGGTGGAGATTGTCCATAGTGAAGATAACGTAAAGCAAGTTGAACAAGTCTCAGTGATCCTCTCCTTTTCACTAACACATATAGCAAAGCCATCTCCAATGCAAACCTTGTGCGATCGCTGCTCTCTATCACAGTGGATCAAAGAACATAAAGAGGATTTCTGCAACAATGCCTGATGGAACAGCAAATACTGTCACTGTATCACAAAATTAATTAAAAATTGTAAACACAATTACTCTGGGGTAAATATTTAAAGAAGGACACATCCTTTAAATGTCCATTTAGTGTTGCAGTGGTACTAGTAAGTTCAATCTTTACACTCGGCTTGAAAATACTTGGAATACTGGATGGTTTGTCAATGTTTGCTCACCAGGCACTGCTGACAAGCCTCTTGGTTTTGGGTAAATTCTGGGGCTTTGAAGAAGTATTCCCGTAGCTTGGTCCAAACGTCAGAGGATACCAACTTCCGTTCAGTCTCTAAAATACTCAGACCCCCTAAAGCAAGAACAAACACACACATGTAAGAGCCAACATAAAAAAGATTAAACTATTATAGCATACAACTTATAGCAATGAAAACATTTTTGTTCAAAAGTATTTAGGAAAATCATTCTGGATGCTGATATTGGGACAGTACCGTGACAGCAGACAATGTCTTCATTGAAAGTCTTCATCTCATCCTCGTTGCCCTCTGAGAGCTCTGGGCCGAACTCTACATTCACACAATTCATCAAGAATGGGAGGAGATGTTAGTTGAATTTATTACTAAAATACAAGGTCACCAAACAGACTAACTCGGGGGATTTGCATCAACCAGTTTCTCAATGTCTTTTCATAATATAGATTTCAAACACATTTTTAGATATGCTTGCAGCGTGCCTAAAGGGATGGCAATGCTGGTCAGTTGGTCCACCACTTTGGCCCAGACTGAAATATCTCAACCACTATTAGATGGATTGTTATTATATTTTGCACCGATATCCATAATTCCCAAAGCATGAATCCAAATGACTTTGATGATCCAATGTCATTTTCTGTAGCACCACTAGCAGGTCAAAGTTTGTACATACTCAGTGAAATGTCTCAGCACAATATCCTAACCCTGGTGACCTCAGTACCTCGAAGAAAGCTCAATACCTTGAGCTTTCTTCGAGCACCACCATGAGGTCTTCTGTTAAAGGTCTAGACTACTGTTCATTGGATTGCAATGGATTTTGGTATACAAAGTTTCCCTCTAGATGAATTGTAATCACTTTGGTGGGGCCTTAACTGGCAACGTCATGAGGTCAAAATGACATTTGTTACCAATACTGTGGTTCAGGACCAAATATCAGCAGAGTTGACATTCTCCCCTGCCTCTGTGCTTTTGTTAACAAATGTTAGAACGCTAACATCAAAACAACTCAGATGGTGAACATGGTACATGTTGTACCTGCTAAACATCAGCATGTTCGTACATCCTCATACAACCGCTAGCATGGCTGTGAACGCTTGTTCTAATTATCATTGTGTCATGTGATTTCCCATTATCCTTATATATAGCTTGTTTTTCTGTCTGACAAACTTTACAAAAGCCAAATGTATTACATTTACAACAAAAAGCAGCAAATCTGTTGTACACAAGGTGAATGTTTGTTTCCAGTTAAAAAGGTTGCCAGATTAAAAAAGAAACTAAGAGACAGAAACACATTCACATGCATTACTCCTACCTTTGCTGTTGTTGTGTGGTCCCTGTCCATTGGTCTGTCCGTTGCTGTGTTTGGTTTCCTGTTCGTCCTCGTCCAGCTGTTCTAAAGCCAACTGCCTCCAGCTACGCAGAGATGCTTTGCCCACCCAGTAGCCCTCACCACTAACACAGACACACACACACACACACTTTGATGTCCTGTTACTGGACTACAAGCCAGTAGGCAAAATATCCTACACTCGATGTCTATCTGATAGTGCTGTGGCGGCAAAATTTAAGGAAGTGATTCCATCAGCAACTACTTCAATACAGTGTCTCAATATCAATGTGGCGGAGAACTCCTTAACTTTAGTCCCTCCCAAATGAATCATCTTGTTGATAGTGCTGCAGCCTCACTGCGAATAACACTTGACTGTCACTCCTAACAAAAAAGTTAATAAAACAGAAAGCTCCGTGGCTTAATCCCCAAACCCCCAAACTAAATGAAGTCAAGAAAACTTGAAAGGAAATGGCGTTCCACCAAGCTGGAAGAATCTTGTTTAGTCTAGCTATATAATCATAAAACATATAAGGCTCTCCGTAATTACATTACATTACAGCAGACATTACACATTTATTAGACGCTCTTATCCAGAGAGACTTACAGTGAACTACCTACAGGGACAGTCTCCCTGGAGCAGCTCGGGGTTAAGTACCTTGCTCAGGGGCACAATGGTGGCAGCTCTGGTGTTGAACTCACAACCTTCTGGTCTTCTGTTTAGAAGTCGAACCACTAGATCACCAATGCCTGAGCTTCTTCATTAATAGAAGAAAATGAGAACAACCCCAGGAGTCACAGCTCTACAGAGCCTTCTATTCCTATATCTCTCAGTAGTGACGACTTCATGAGCTTCTTTAATGATAAAATTATAATTATTAGAGACTAAATTAATCTCCTCCTGGCCTCAATCAGTTAATTATATAAATAACCTTGATTTGATAGCAATTCTGTATTGCCCCTTTTCAAATATAATTTGATCTAAACTTGACTTGATGTACAACACCACAGTCCCTTAACCAAACGTATGTTTACCTGAGCGTGCGTTTAACCAGGTTGGTGACTTCCTTGTAGTCTTCATTGAGCTGGTTCTTCAGGCGCAGCACTCTGCATCGCTGGCCAACACACTCTCTGCACATAGAGGAGCCTGAACAAACACACATAAGTGGGGTATGTAAACAGGTAGAAGACAAACATTGTGGTTTTGGAGCAGTCAGGATTAGAGACATTTCTACGGTTTCAGATATGATTTGAATACAAACAGCAAACAAGAGTATTTCCTGGAATACAGGCTGGCAAAATTCAACCTCTGCTTTGCTTTAGTGAGTCAACTAGTGATGTAAATGATTTATCAGTGATTGATTAATCACAGTTAAGAATTTGATCAATCAAGATCCATAAACGTGTTACTCAACTAACCACTTCAGTTTGCTGTGGCTGATGCTTCTTAAACTATTCATCTCCGTATTATCACTTGCACATTTGTATAGCGTTGTAGTGAACAGCCTGCATGCATAACCCTAACCCGTGACTGCGTAGATATGCTCATATTCTAAAATAAAAACCCATAGGACTTCATTGTTGAGAAGATAAAGCATATTTAGTTCATTATTAAAGGGATTTGTAGACTCTGATAAAGTAATTGGATAGTCTTTTGATAGTGCACAGCAAGTTTACTCTGATACAATTTATGGCCTACAGACACGCCTTCAAGTCTAGTGTTTTACTCAAAATTTCGAAACATGCAAAGTGCTATAATACAGGCTCACTCTTTAAGTCTCAAACATACCTCGTACAACTATGAGGATGCTTAAAGCTACGCAAAGTTGATTACATGCGTACATATTTGGTTTGAAGTTTCTCAGAATTTTTTTTTGAGTTTTAGAATAGTGATTATTGTGATACCTACTTCTGTGTAACTATGAATTGGAAGCACTAAAACTCTCAGTTTAGCAGAAGCTCATGATTTGAGAAGAGATCACACCCTCTGTTTGACTGACCGTCCAGTCTCGGCCCTCCACTGTAGCGCTCGTAGAGGACCTGAGAGGCCTGCAGGGAAACCCTCTTGGAGTCTCCCACCTTGTCTGGATGCAGTTTGCCGTGAGAACAAAGGAAGTTGGAGTTGTCAATCTCTCTTGTGGCAGTGGAGTCCTCTAGCCACTTCTTCAACCAGTCCATTGGAATAAACTCGTACGACTCGCCTGAGGAGGAAAAGCACAGAAACACATCAAACATAAAGACACACAGGAGCTCTAATTTTGATTAATTAAATCCTTCCTGTGATAACAACTGGCTTATTGTATATTTTCACTCACATATCCATATATAAACACATGTGAACTACTGTGGAAATTGTATGAAATTAAACGCAACTACTAGTTTCTGATCAGCACCTGCCTTATTTTATAACTGGAAACTGTTGATATCATTCTAATACACAACACCAAGACACAGTATTTGCCTAAATCGTATTGTTCAGTAGGGTGTTATGCTGTACTTGTAGTATTACTACAAACAGAAGAGCTGTTGCAAAACTTAAGCAATATCCCCCATCATCTTGACTATCCATTTATTACACTGTCTGTACTGAAAGTCACAACAAACATGTATACTTTTGTTTTTAGTGTTTCTGTTAAGGGGACTGTGGGTGATTAGGGAATGTTTTTACCGACCGTCTCTTGCGGGTAAAAGCTCGTAGAGCTCCTTCACCTCCTCATGCTTGGCCTTGCCCTTATCCACGCTCTGTTTTCTCATGTGGGCCATCTCACGGCACCACTCCTCAAATTTATGGTTGTCTTGGTCCACCAACCTCTGAAGGAAGGCTAGGAGCACAGACGGAGGTTAAAGAAACCATTAGACAAAGACACATGGACCTGTGTTTTTACTATTAAACCACATTCCTCAAGACGTCGCACTTCATTAAGACAAACAAAGATAGAAACCAGATATGCTCGCTGCTTCCTTGTATGGCTGCCATCTTTGTTTGTGTCAAGGAATAAGGACACATTACGCACAGGAAATTAGTTAAAAATTCTACTTCTCACCTGGCACCTCGACGTTGGTCCAGGAGGTATCTGAATTCTCCTCTTCCTGGACCTTATACACCAGCATGTAGGCATTTCTGGAGCAGTGGTAGCCTTTACTGCACTTCGGCTTTCGTGTCTGGGACTTTACTGTCTCCGCTGGGGACCAAGAAGACAAAACAAAAAGAAGAGCTACAAACTTTGAGAAAGTATTTACAGACACGATCCTCTGCTGGGTAAAAGTTAAGACTCTTGCAATTCTCTATTTTACCAAAGCACCATCCTGGCGACTTCTAGGGCTTGGCGGCATATCGACTTTTGAAGATATACCGATTTAATATTAGTTTCAAAATTATGAGATGTCTTATGACAAATGCTTGTGACATATGTGGCTTTGACTTACAACTGAACTTAAATACCAAGATATATATTATTTATCGCTATTCAGCATAAAAATATGGAGATACGAGTTTTTAGTCGCCCAGCCCGAGTGATTATCCATTTTCAACAAATAAACATCTTGACTGCAGTTGAACATTTTAACTGGTTTATAATATGATGCTTTTTTTAACAGTAAAGAACATTATTCAATCATTAAAAATGATACTGGATAACAATAAGACTGCTAGTACATAACACTACATAGGATTTCATGAAGGTGGAACTATACAGTGTCCATTTATTACTACTCACCAATGTCTTCCTCAATGCCAAGCTGCAGCTTCTTGCCTTCCATCTTCTCAATTTCCTCATCATTGAATTTGTACCAGTCGCCGGTGCGAGCGTCCTTCACATGGGCGATGTAGTGGCCCGAGTAGGCACTGATTCCCCGGTGGATCAGCACCGCACTCAGTTCATAAACACACTTCTGGTCTAGGGAAAAATATCAACACACTTCCTTTTCAAAGTCATCAACAAAAAATGCCTGCTGTTGCTTGGGGATAACATGTAGTTTAGTCAAGCAAGCAATGTTTGCCAAGTAAATACTAATTCAGATTCAGCAAGCAGTGAACTTGTTGTGACATCAATCCATCCCCCACATGAAGGTACCCTGCTCTGACGTTGTTGACCATGCTTTTCTCCCTGAGGACTATTGAAAATGCCCCTCTTGCTTTCTAAATTCAAAGACAAGAGAGACAAATAAAAAATAAATAAAGAGGAGTAGTGTATGCATTTAGTTTCTTCTGTAGAGCTGACATGTCAGAAAGCATCGATAGCTAAGGGAAAGTGCAGAATGTGTGTGTCTGTGTGTCACAGAGATTCATACTGTTAATACCTTCTTTTCCTTCCAAGAAAGGCCCCATGTCCAGCTGTTCTGGAAAACTGATAAAGGTGTTGAGCTTCTTCTTGTGGCCTGTTTGTCTGAGGAAGACATCATGGTTTAGTAAACCTTTCTTTTCATAGCAGTCAGAGTACACACTGATGGCCTCAGTAGTGGGGCGGCAGTCGATTGTGGCCGGTATGTGTATTTCCAGCCTATGTGTGTTGTAATGAATAACAACAACAGAGTGTAAAAAATAGAATTTTTAGATTTGAGGGATTAATAAGGTGCTTCTTAATCAGCACTACAATGGCTGACCTATCAAAGACAAAGCGCATGAGCTGCAGGTTGAGGGTTGGAGGAATGCTGTGCAGTCTGATCCTTCGTGTGGCACTCTGTTTACTCTGACAGCTCTCACAGAAGTAGCGGTTATCTCCATCCAGCTTCTCCTCCTGCAAGGTTTGGGCAAGGCACAGCAAACAAATACACATATGTTGAGAGATTTTCAGGAACAGTAATTCAACTTTGGAACACATACACAAGTAAAAGTAAATGACGGTTTCTAACATTTTCCCCCTTTAATTATGGGGTTTCTTTTAGGAAGTTTTCCTTGTGCGATGCGAGGGTCTAAGAACAGAGGGGGTCGTAACCTGTACAGTCTGTAAAGCACACTGAGACAAATGTGCCATTTGTGATATTGGGCTATAAATACATTTGATTTAATGTTGCGTGATTGGGGCGTTTTTTGGCCTGTTTTCTGACATTTGACAATTTAGACAGATGTGTTTTTATACAAACGCATCGCAATTGTTGCCCCATAAGTTCGCATAAATGTAGGGAATGAAAAATACCTTCAGGAACTCTGTGACACACTCTGTGAGGTTCTTATGGCCCTGAATGTTCAGCTCCAGCTCGTAGAATCGGGACGGCAGTGCAGATGATCGACCACACTGGTTACAGCTGAAAAACAAGTTAACGGATTCCACCACAGATTTCAACGGCTTTTGTTATAGGCTAAAATCATGTTGTCGGTGGAGACCTTTTTGCAGTAATGATGCGTTTTCAAAGTCCTGAACTATTATTTTTTTCTGACTAAAAACATAATCAAACTCTTCTTGTAAAAATCAAGTCAACCCCAGAACAACTGTATGCCTCTGCATGATTCTAGTCCAAATCCAAATAAAGGCTTGCTCCATAAAAACAACAACAAGGCTTCCATCTCCCTCAAGAATGTTAAACACATTACTGTTAAACCAAATTTCACCTCTGACTGGCACCACATCTGATAAAAGTGACGCTCTGACAACTAGACAGGGTGACTTTAAAAAAAAGTTCTTAAGAAAGCAGAACAGCACATCTCTCTGGGGAACAAGAAAACGTCTCCCCCCATAGTGAAAGTGTATACTTTCCAGTATTCCATATCATTGCATTCTTTGACGTGTCAAATATATGACAGTGTAACGGGTTCACACTGGACTCGGATGCACAGCGCTATGTCAATTCTCGCATGAGCAGTAGCCCTGCTGTTCACACCAGAAGAGCGTTTCTCTGCGTCGATCAACAAGCGATTAGAGCTAATCTCTCTCCCTCTGTATATCTGCTTGTGTGTGTGTTTGTGTGTCTGTGTGTGTGTGTGTCGTGCTGTTTAGACACAACTGATGTGATGTGTGGAATAAGAAACTATCACTGGAGATCAGTTGTTGTGTCAAACCAATTGGTTTATGTAGGTGTAATCTGCAAAAATACCACACTCTTTGTGATTTGTTCAGAAAGGTGAACACAATTCATCTAACTTTGGCCTCTGGTTGAATTAGCACACAGTTAACGAAAAACAAATCTTGACACTTTAATGAGTTCTGATGTTAAAAATCTTTTTTACTTAAATAAAAAAAGATTTGAGTACTGAGTGGTCTTACACAGTAACGTAGGAGAACTGCCCACAGAACTGCCGCTGGATGACATTCTGCAGGTTGGGGTTCTTCTGCTTGGACAGCGTGTCCTCCAATAGAGACAAGAAAAGCTTTGAAAATTCCTGGGCATCCTGAAAAAACAAATAGGTTTGAATTTAATGCACTGTATTCTCAAAAAAGAAGAAGAAAAAAAGAAAGAAAAAAAAACAGGTCCCCAAAACCTAACCGCTAATAAACATCATAGCACTCTCATTCTATGTTTTAATTCTGCTGGGTAATCATGGAACTAGTAGTTGGATAATCGTTTAGTTGATCAACTGAAAGTTTTTTGGCGTTTGTCATATTTGGCGTAAGTCATCACTTTGGGCTCTGGTCATTTTTGATGAGTGTTCTTTTATGACCATTTGCGTATTGAGGTGATATCATTTACAGTTCAACAGAGATGTAAGTGAGAGAATTCAGAACACAATTCTCACAATGAGGGAAAACCAGGAAAATGGGACCGTCGAGAAATAAATATCCACAATCATCCATCCTTCCATCGTCTACCACTTATCCAGGGTCGGGTCACGGGGGCAGCAGCTCCAGTAGGGAACCCCAATCTTCCCTTCTCCGGGCCACATCCTCCAGCTCCGACTGGGGGATCCCGAGGCGTTCCCAGGCCAGTGAGGAGATATAATCTCTCCACCGAGTCCTGGGTCTTCCCCGGGGTCTCCTCCCAGCTGGACGTGCCTGGAACACCTCCCTAGGGAGGCGCCCAGGTGGCATCCTTACTAGATGCCCGAACCACCTCAACTGGCTCCTTTCAACGCACAATCATCTTTCAACAAACTGTGAAACCAGCCCTGTATTTCTAAATGAACGTTTTGATAATTCTGACAGCTTTAATGTAGTGATTTACCTGCTGCTGTCCTGTGTCCAGGCCCAGTGCTTTGACCAGCCCTGAAGGGTCTATGTATTTTCTATTGCTGTTCTGCAGGAGTGCAAACAGATACTGCAGATGCTCACAGATGGACTGAGGCTCATAATCTGAAAAATACATGGACATCTGTATTAGAGAATGAAATGCTTTCATCATATAAAAAAGTTAAAAAGTATGGAGTTCGCAGTGTCATGCTAGCCTCAGACAAACTCGAACACAAGCCAATATGTAAGTGGACCTAATTTCTGTCAAATCATTTTAAACAACAATAATTGAGAAAAACTAAATATTGCCAATTCCCATGTGCAAATACATTTTATAAACCATCAACAATATGGTGATCCTGATGTTTAGTTCACTGGTATTACTTCCATCAAGAAAAAAAATATTGCTCTGAAAGTTTGTCTGTCAGCCAGCAAATTTGATCAAAAACATATGAATGGGTTACAATGTTTGTATAGAAATAAGCACAGCTAGATCAGGTTGGCAGTAGGCCAGATTTAAGATGTATTGGTTTACAAATGAAGAATAATCCAAATAAACTAAATTGATGTTGATGATTTATTTGGGTATAACAGCTAGTGGATCATTGTTCTGTATTGGTGGTGTGTCTTATGATAATATTATATTAGTTTGGGTTATGTTATTCTATTTTATTTGCGTTTAGACCAAACTAGAATCTTTTAAAACTTTGATATTGCATGATCTTCATTTGGTATCTTTTGTATGTTAGGAAATAATAGATCAGCATTTTGGTAAAATATTTGATACATTCTGGCTTGAATTTATGTAGACATTTTGCACTAATTAGTACTGAGCACAGGGTTAGAAAGACTGCATGGCTCTGATGTTGACAGTGAAAACCAAGGATAATTGGAAGATTACACAAATAAAGTGAAAATATGTCACAAAATATTGCTATAACATGCTGACTTAAAACCAGGAAATTAACAAACATAAAAGAACCATCCCCCATATTTAGTTTTCAGTTATACCAGACTCAATATTGTGTTCCTGTGCTCGGGTATTGTGGCACTGATAGAGGCTCCTACGCAGCTCCAGGTTGTGGAACCACACTTGCAGGAATGTGTTGACGTAACATGTTGCACCCAGGTTGGTCAGGCCAACAAATGTGTTCTGGAATGGGCAGAGACAGAGAGAGGCAGAGAGGCAGAGAGAAAGAGAGAGAGAGATAGGATCAACTGTCTCTTTAGATATCTTCCATCTCTGGCCTTTTGATAACTTCCCAGGACTTCAGTAGTCCACCTTACAACAGATGTGTGATCTGAGAAAATAAGACAGATGAGGAAACAATTTCCAGTATATCTGGCTGATTAAATAAATACCTTGTCTCGACGCTCTGAATTTGGGTCATCGATATTGTGGAAAGCATTTTCATCAATATCCCCAAGCCACGCCTGTTCACCAATACCCACAAGACAGTTGGGATTCCCTTTACAGTTCCTCCTGCAAGATCAAGTCAGGACCTTACTGTTTCAATTCCTACTTTAGAAGAGAGGTTTTTATATACAGTTGGGAGCCACAGAGCAAGATAAAGTTCAGTACCATTTCAACTGTACGAATGCTGTGATCACTGTGATTCCTCCTGCCTACCATCATATGCATTCACGTTAGAGCGATTATGTGGCATGGCGAATTGAATATCTTCATGACCTTTCATACAAAGTCTAATGTTACAGAGCTCCACAAACACGGAATCAGACTTTTGATGAAAATTGGGATCACTCTGAGGAGCTGGCCATTAAGCCTCCAACCTTAACATCTAATTAAACATATGCTACTGGTATTCTTTTCTGGACACATGGCAGCAAAGCAGAGATTATTTGTTCGAACATGTTTCAATATTGTAACGTTACCTGCAGGTTCCTCTTTTGCAGGCCGGGAGATTGACGCGATATGCTAGCTCGATATGCTCCTGTCTGATATCTTCTGGTTTAACCGTTTCCACCCAACGCCAAGCCGCCTTCTCCAGCTGTAAGCGGGGCGCCATAATCCTACGATGTAACGTTAACCACACAGTTGGGTATATGAGTCGAAAAAGCAACACTGCTATGGTAAACAGTTTCCAGGAAAGCTAACATAGCCGGCTAACAGGGGCTAAATGGTGTCTTACAGGTCATAGCTTGGTTCCTACGAAGCATCCTACCGTAAGCTAAGTAATGTGATGCTACTTAACCTAGCCAGCTAATATTAGCTTACTAGTTCCCTCACTACCTAATTAAACTTAAAAAGTGAGTAATTCACACCACACATCGCAACAATAAATAGAGCGCTAAAACACAACAAATCACGACAAACAGTATTTGCAGGGTAACGCCAGGAGTAAGGACTACCCTCGTGCTAACATTAGCTAGCTAGCTAAAAAGTAGCTAGCCCGACCGGCAGTGTTAGCAAGTCATTTTCCCTGCATTCTCGGTTTAACGCTACCTGACGCTAACGTAACGAGTTTATTGTGTTAAGGTCAAATATTATCGAACCTTTCATGCGTGCAGCTGCTTCATCAAAATATTTAATGTATTTTCACATTTTATTCACGGTTTATTTTAGATTTAGCGCCCTTGCGTCAATTTATAAATAAATTATTTCTCCGCTCAAAATCAACACGACGTCAACAAGTGACGTAGAAGACGTCTCTTTGTTGTGACTGGAGGGAGGAAGTCTACAGTCTATGAAACGGATACACGCGGAGCCTTCAGAGGCCACTTTTCTTGGCTTTCTATGGTCTCAAGAATAAAACAGTTTGTTGTTTTAAATGTGGTGTTTCAAAGTAGTGTATTGGGATGCCAATGCTCCTTATGTCTTCTAAAGAACCAAACCTGATTAATTTGCAATATAAAATAACTACATTTAGATAGATTAAAAAATATAAGAATAAATTGATGATAAAGTAATAATAACACTGAAAAGCAGTTACACATTAATACATTAAATCCTGGTAAGCATCCAAAGCAGTTTGTAAATGTGCATTTTGTATTTTCAATGAGTTTATAATTCTAGATGAGGGCAAGTTTGTATTGTCATAATAAAAGTTGAATAAGTCAAATAAATTGTCAAATAACATGTGAAGCTCTTTTCAAGTTGGTGACTGACTATGTTGTTAAATGTTAACACACTTTGTCTAGCCTGAAGTAAACTGATGCTAAAAAGGACTGTATAGGAGAACATTAGACGGTGACTTTTTTTAGGATTATTGATTGATGGGTTTGTCTTTAATATGTGTTGCTTATTTTAATAATCCAATTCATAATCCCTTTAAATTTCAACGGTAATTGTCTTGGTAACATACAACGTTTTCATAGAATTTCCCCCAATATTGAATGATGTTTGCGTTCACACAATATTTTGTTTATGCCCTGGTCGGCTCTCACATGTTGTCTGTATGAAAATTAATCCAATTGTGACAACTAATGATGCAGTTATATGGCCTACTGGGCATCTCTTTGTATTAGCTGTTGACTGATATGCTATGTACTGTACTGTATGTGTATGAGATAATTAAATGCAATGTTGCTTTTTCAGTGGCTGCTGCTGAGCACTGGTTTTTAGTATGAGTATTAATGTGGAGTGTGGATTTAAAATATGTTGATTTCAGAGAAGCAGACATGAATTGAGTGAACAAAAGGCCCAGTTATGATGGGCAGTTTGACATTTAGGAACAGAAATTAATGGATGACCATTTTGATAATCATAGATACATATCCAACATTAACACGTTTCTTTATTTTCCAATATGAGGACTGCTGCCTTTCTGTTTTGTATTATTGCTGAAAATAAATGCCTCTAAATCTTTGGACTGTTGGTCATAAATAATAAGCACTTTGTTGAAATCATTTTGCAGAAGTGGAATGTAACTTATTGACTCAAATGCTGCCCTTATTGCTAAACATGTATGGCACTGGAACTTGATTATTTTCTTTTTGGAAAACCTAGTTTTCTTCTGATGTATTCCAAAAGGACGTACTTTTTCCTTTACTTAATTTAGCTGATGTCTGTTATTGTAAGATTGTACTAGTGTCAACAATATATAGCATAAAATATAAAATATATGATTTCTTGTTTGGTTGAAGTGTTTTCTGTCTTTATACTTCATATCAATCTTTCATTCCTTCTTGCATTTTTTCCCTCTGTTCTTCCTTTTTTAAGTATTTTGTTTCTTCTCTTCTTTCTTAAAATCCATATTTTCCATTTTTCTTTCCTTTCTCAACTCACGGTAAAGCAAAAAATGACAAAGCTCAATATACTTCATATACTTGAGTATTTCCGTTTTATGCTACTTTATTCTACTTCTACTCAACTACATCTCAGAGGGAAATATTGTACTCTTTACTCCACTACAGTTATATGACATATAGTTACTTTTTACATATAAAAACATGATATGGTTATATATGATATACTACTTATCTACCCAGCAGTATAATGTAGAATATTAGTGTCTATCAAGTACATTGTATCAAACATAAGATGAAAGTGTGTAAAATAACCATGATGTATAATATTCATTATAAAACGGACATGTCAAATCAAGCAATCTGATTGGTTCTTAGCCATGGTATAATGAACGTATATCACGGGTAGAATTGTAGTTACTTTTCACAACAAGTCAGTATCCCTCCGCGTCTGAGAAAAAGCTACAACCGATACAGCTGTTAAATTATGTCCGTTAAGAAACAAACTTACAAAGCTTTACTCTGGAGGAGTGGATTGATCAGTGCCTATCTCCAGAGAAAAAAGCCCCTAAAAGACGACATGCAGAGCTACGTGAAGAGCAGGTAGACCAAATGGAAAAAAACGAAACGAACAGAACACCGCACTAGCTGTTAGTGTTGTTGCATAGCAACTATGTTTTGTGCAGAAGGCAACGGAGGGACTATTTTATTTTGAACATCATTATTTAATAATAAAAACTATTTAAATTGGAGTGTGTATTTTCCTTTCATATTGCCACACTTGGTAACCGTTTTCTAAAAGCAATAACTCACTTTAGACCATGATATATGCTCATTATATCACAGTTAAGGGCCGAACCACGCCCCTTAACTGTGATATAATGACCATATACCATATACCCATAGCATGTCGAGGAGAAGCTAAGGAGCGACATGCACCTGTGAAAAGGGCCCGACTGACCTAAACTAAGTTGAAGACCCAAAGACACCCTCTAAAAACCTTATTTCAGGAAACTCCAGGTGCTAATTCAGAGGTAGAAGGAGAAAAAACAACAGTTTGATTTATTAGTAGGAGAACTGGACGACGAGAAATGGATGACCTTTTTAGCCTCATCCTCGGTGTAGCATGTGAACTAAGGTATAAAGAGGGGGGCCAGATCATTACTTTGTGAGAACTCGGCCGGCTGGGTCCTTTGAGTTTTGATCTGTACTTGTACACTTGTACTCTTTTGTATTTGACTTTGCTCTTCTCCAGTGATTTTTTTTCTTATAACTTGTAAAACAATCAGAATGTCTATAACTTATTAGTTTTAAAGTGTTAAAGGAAGAGGTCCGAACTTCACCTCTGGCCCGGAAAATACAAAGTCTCTAAGTATCTAAAATCGGCTCCACATTGACGAACTACAACATTAAACTGCTTGTACATGAATTTGCAAGTGATACAACTGATAAAAACAAAATAATATAATATTCTGTAATAATATAACACTTCACACAAAACCCTTCTGTATAATGAGTAGCCTACTTTTGGTATTTTAAATACATTTAGCTGATAATACTTCAGTACTTTTACTGAAGTAACATTTTGAATTCACGTTTTTACTTGTAATTAAGTATTTTTAGACGGAATTATTTGTTCTTTAACTTAAGTAAAGGATCTGAGTACTTCTGGTGACATGCAGTATGAGATATTTCCAATATATGAGGACATAGTCAAAACAAGATGAAAATCAGCGTGAATATGTTGAATAAAAAAGATGCCTTCACAGTTAGTATGGCAAGACACAAAGAAACATGTATTCTCTGAACTACGTATTAATTTGCTGAATCAATAAAAAAATATTAAAGAAACATATTTCCATATTTAGTGGAGAACACACTTTAATGAACACAATTAATTACAAAGACTGTGTTTCAATTTTACAAAAAGGAAACAACATTGTAGCTGGCATTTGGCAGTTTCCAAGAGTCTTTGAATGTAGCACGTTATGTTACTGTTGGCTGAGACTGAGGAGACGATTGGCCGAGGCCCCGCCCCCTGCTCCTGAACACTGCAACCTACCTGAAACACATCAGGTACACGGCGGACACTTCAGCTCTGCCACCTCTACACCGCTCCTCAGGTAAAAAATAACTTTATTACACTTTCAAGACTAGAGTATGTCAATTTGGTGTCATGTGTAAGTAGTATGGAAATCATTAAGTCACCTGTGTTAAAAAAATATGCCTGACGCTCACATCCTGACAGAGTTGTATAGTAAATCTTTAATATTGAACTATAGAGATACCAACAATAGCTAATTACTACATAACCTTGTTCGTGATGTCCTCTGATTTGATATACTGTCATTAAGCCAAACTCTGTTTGCAATGTATGAACATTATCATTTTAACAGGATCACAAAGCTAACGTTACACGCTTCATTGAAAAGCACTCACATGAATCATTTGGGAGATAGTTGAGAGAAACGCTATACACTGTTTGCTGCATTGTAGTATGCTTTCTTGAATCACTAAGGGACAAAAACAGTTGAAGCTATCTTAAGTATATCTTCATCATCTTTTAATTAATTAATTCATTCCTTGAATTCTGGGTTCCATAAATCACTAAATAATATGCCCTAGGTTTTCTTTCTTAATAATGATTAAACTGTTAAACGTTTCAGTAGTCTGAAGAGCCATAAGTAACATTTAGAGCTTTAGAAACAAGCAAACAAACTATTCAAGAGCACAAATAAAAGTTTAAAATCAGTACTTAAATTTGTTTTATTTAAAAATGAAAATGAACAAGTAATCATTTCATGTATCATATAGAATATAAAGAATTCAGTCAATATGCAGTGGTTGTGAAAATCCTGTGGATCAAAGTATTTTATATAATCAGAATGTAATCGAAAAAATGGGACAATGATTTTCTGAAATAGGATCTTTCATGAATTTTATAATTTGGCATATCAATGTTTGGATGTAGTATTATTGGTGCATTAAAATGATTGGAAGGCCACACTTCATTGGCCTTTCAAGGCCAGGATTATAAAACGACCCAGTTTTTGTCCTGTCAGGGAATCAGCCACTAATCTGTTCCAGCAACAGACACAAGGGATGAGTACAGGAGATGGGAAGGAGGGAGGGCAGGAGGAATGGCAGGGAAGATTAACTAACCACTGCTTTTCACCTCTCTAATCTTCTGTCTTTTTGAATCGTGTGTATCTGATGGTACAAATAGGCTTTACCCAACGTGGACTGACCTCAGTCATGGACATGCAACCGTTTATGTAACAGAACAAAAAGAGAACATGAAGTTGTGGAACAGGGAAGGGTGCGGGTCGGGGAAAGGCTTATGACCCCCCCCCCCCCCCCCCCCCCCCACTGACTTTGTTTATCAGATATTTTTGACCATTATGGTCAGGGCTGGAGCCAGGATTGTTTTTAAATACTGAACTAATTATTAATAGACTATTAAACATTTAACAGATACATTTACTGTTTATCAAATCAGTTGTTTCAACTACAACATTTCAACAAGTGGTCATACCTAAATAACAAAGAAGGTCCTTTGTGAGTGTCTTTCATAGCAATCCATATGTGCTTTATGATTGGCTACCCCTATGGACGGGACACACCCTATAAGATCAGGTGATGAAGAGTACGGCCAATGCTGGTGAAATTATTATTCCTATTCAGTTTGATTTATTTCGATACTTCCAAAAGATACAGTATATAAAATCAACTTAACTCACTATGAAGTTAAACATATACACAACTTGCACCAAGATGCTACAATTTACAGAACAATAAAATGTGAGGGACATGTGAAGCGGCAGTAGCTCAGTCTGTAGAGACTTGGCTTGGGAACTGGAGGGTCTCTGCTTCAAGTCCCAAGTGGACCTTGGGCGAGGCACTGGACCTCCACACCATTCCCAGAGTGTTGTGTATATATTAGCTGCCCACTGTCTCCTAACAGGGCTAAACATTAGCCCAGATGGGTTTAATGCAGAGTCTAAATTTCACTGTGTGCAGTGCTGTGTACATGTGTGACGATTGAAAGTTAATTTGATTTGAAATTAATTTCCATAAAGTGGTTGCACAGTGCAAGAATTATGTTGCATGATGATGTAGCTTATTTTATTTTTTAACCCAGAAGAATTAATAATTTATGTCATCTGTGCTTCAGGAGTCTACGGCAACATCAGAGCCGAGATGGGGCGGAAAGAGATCATCTGCAGCTGGAAGAAAAACACCAGTAATATCAAGGATGTGTTTGACTTCAAGGGGAAAATGGGATCGTAAGTACTGCTGTTGAAAGTAAAGACAGACAAGAGAAAGAAATGAGCATTGCTTAGTGTGTAAGAAGAGAAGGACTAGTCCGGCATGCAAGTGTAAAGGTTCATTGATGGTTAGTTGCAGCTTGCAAGTTTTTTTAGTAGCTAGTTAAGACAATCTTAGACAAAGTTGCAAATTGTAAATAAAAGTTACATTTAAAGACCATCAATTCACCAATGATGGGCATTGAGAACAGCAATGTTCCTTGGTTGTTTAACAAATTTGCATACAATTTAATTTGGTCAGGTATGATTTGATTTGTGAGGGAAAGTGGGGGGACGGCTTCCACATGCAAGCATGGATATGGTCCGACAGCAGATATGGTTGTTTTTCCAAATCTGTCATGTTGACTGTCATTTACTTATTGCACCACGCTTCACCAAACTGCTATTTGACAATGGTTTCTAAATCATAGCTGATTTCTTGTTAGACTAGGAGCCCATTCAGAGTGCTGCAGGAATGATTTAAGAGATTTTAATGTGAATTTTGAAGCTTAAAAAGGCGGTTGCTAACAAGTGGCTAGATGAAACTACAGAGGTTGTTGGGGACCCATCTACTCAGTGGTGGTGACGGTGAAGTCATGTGACCGTGGTGTAGTTCGTTTATCCTGTTCCTTTGTGAAGATTATCTTGCTGAACAATATATATATATATAAGTATCATAAAGCTTTGTTTGCCACAGAGCTTTATTTCTGCAGTAATCAGAAATCAATTGGAAACATTCTATTAGCTTTTTGTTAAAGGAACCAGGGCAATGCTAACTTCTGGTTTCTACTCTGTTGGAATCAGGACTTAAAATAACATTTGGTGATGATAATTGGCACAGACTTCAGACAGTAGGTGGGCTTGGTACAGTACAATAAGCAGAAGAAGCGGTGGGTGTGGTCTTAAAAAATACTGGCCCACTTTCAGAAAGCTATCACTGGATGGAAGTTGGGACTGTTGTCTATCTCCCAGTTACCAGGCTCAGCTTGGCCTACGGACTAAGAATAATCCCTTCCATCACCTACCTAAGAGCTTGTTTTATCAACGGAGCCTCTTATACTGTCTGTGTAATATAATTACTCACTGCTGAACCTGCAAGTGGAGGACAGTATGGCCATACAATTAAACATATAATGATCGATCAAAGCTTTGCAGTTAAATAAAGTTCATCAGGTGCAATATTAATATTGACATTTTGTGTGGAGTACCTGTAAAATATTAGATCTTATTTAAATGGTAAGATACACTACCTGAGTAGTTTCCAAAGAGCTGTTTTGATACCTGTGCCGTGATACCATAGTTTCATAACTAATACCAAATTATACTTACCTTAGTTTGCTGAGTATACAACTATTTCTACAGAAAGCTTTTATTTTTCCCCGTTTAAAGTGGCACTGCACCAATTTTATGAGAAACATCAGCCAGTGAAAACAGTTGAATAATGTCTTCTGACACGGCACAGACAGGAAGGGTCTAACAGAAGATGCTCTCCAGTTGCATCATGCGAGAGGTACGATCCAACATTTTTGGAGCTTGACCCATACTAGGGAATTAAAGTCAGGAAATCAGCTTCTTCACATCAATTTTGAAGTCCCACAACTTTTATGGAAGAGCAATACCAAATTGCTGGATTGCCCTTTTATAAAAAAAAAATCCAAACCTAATTAATTGCTGTTTGTGTTTTAGCAAAAGTAACTTTGTATACACTTTAATTAATTAATTAATTAATTGAAAAGTATACAAGACTGAGCAAGCATTTTGTGGTTCCCCACTCAGGTCTATATGTGATTTGTAGAAAGGGCTCTAAACTATATTTGTCTTCTGTCCTGCACAGAAAGAGTTATTTTCTTTATCTGCATCATTTCTAGAGCTGTAGCGAGACCTGGTTGGCTTCATATCACTGGTCAGTACAATGACCTGTAACAAATGGCTGTTAAGTTAACTGCAGGTGTCGCTTCCTCACAGTTGTCCTGCAGTCTCAAAGCTGCTTAAAACCCTCTATCGTGTGTGTGTGTGTGTGTGTGTGTGTGTGTGTGTGTGTGTGTGTGTGTGTGTGTGTGTGTGTGTGTGTGTGTGGAGTTGTCCGTAGTTCTTCAGCACTGACGTCAGGCCAACAGTGTGGGAACATCCTAGCACCACTTCATTATAGGATTAAGAACCTGACTGACTATATTGGTGGATGAGTGCACTTTATGAAGGGAAGTGGTGTAAGCAGGTGTAGGTGTGTGTTTGTGCAAACATTAGGCAACACATGTGTTACCTTGTAAATCAATTAGTGGTGGTCTTACACTGCTTTTTCAGGATGCATTCAGTTTTTAATTTGGAGGGCAATCTGTAATGCCTGGCCACGTGCTTGGGAGAAATAGGGGGCAGCATTTCACCTCTATTACTATCTCCATACAATCAAAATGTACAGTCATTAGTTGGAGGAGAGCACTGCTCCGGAGACGGACCTTCAGTTAGCAGCTGCAATCCAGCCGCCACAGCTGCCAACGGTAGGTGTGTCTCTCGGAGCCACCGCATGCCCTCCTCCCGGCAAATCATCCTCCTGGCGGCAGGAAGGATGAAAACAACCACATCTTACACATTGCACCTTTTTAAAATAGTAAATAACGGGATTTCTTTGTGCCATTTTTAATATCTCTATCTAGAGATCATCTGTGACTCAGCATCTTCACAGGATAGCCAACATCTCCCCTGAAGAATAAGTAAAAGCTAATAAATGTTTTAGGGGATTATGGGCTAGACCAGGGGTCTTCAATGTTTTTCAGGCCAAGGACCCCCAAACTGGTGTAGCGTGGAGCAGGGACCCCCTACTGTATATATTGAAAAGAAGAGGCGTGAAGAGGTCCGTGCGACGGGTGGAGGGGGGGGGGGGGGCTGAATATGAATGTGCAAAGCTGTTGAAGACCTATGGGCTAAACATTAAACCAGAACAAAGACTAGTGCTTTGAACTTTAATGATCATGAAGAAATACAAACAACAAATAGTTGTGTCCCTCATAGTTTAATATGGTTGAGCATTTATATGGACTGATTTCATATTAAACCCCACTTTAATGTGTGTCTCTATCCTTACTGTTTT